>NC_061116.1:72717283-72789975 GCF_002878395.1 Capsicum annuum
TATATATATACATACTAGACAATCAATCACTAAAATAATTTAAATTTTTAGTTAGTGTGATTTATAATACTCTTTCTTCTATTCCAATTTAAGTGACACTGATATAAGTTTGAGAGTCAATTTAATATTTTATATATTTATATTTTTAAGCTGTTAAATATGTAATTTATAATGCTTTTAGCATAATCATTCAATAAATTATGTTTTCCTCTGTCCCATCGTAATTTCTGTGACACTAATATAATTTCGAGAGTCAAACAAATATTTTATGTTGACATATCATTTTATGTGTATTTTATCCTTTTCATGAAATATTATTAATTTTTTAATGCTTAGATGACCATAAAAATTAATTAGGATGATATAATAAAATCACGATTGAAACAATGAAGCAGACATGTCTGAAATAACTTAAAACAACTAATTAGAAGTGATAAAACAAAATTACTATAAAAAATATATGTGAAAAAATTTAAATGAGTCTCATATAAGACATCTAATTAATTTAAAACATCGAGAGTTAATTTATCATTTTATGTTTATTTTATCTTTTTATTAAATATTATTAATTTGTTAATACTTAAATAATTTATAATAATTAATTAGGAGTGATATAGTAAAATTACGATTAAAGCAGCGAAGAAGGTAGTACAAAACATCAAGAGTTAATTTATTATTTTATTTCTATTTTATCTTTTTTTTCAAAATTAATTACAGGTGATATGATAAAATTACGATTGAAAAAACGAAGCAGACATGTCTTAAGTGACCTATAACAGTGGTATAATGAAAATACTATAAAAAATACTTGTGAAAAAATTTAAATAGGTTTCATATAAGATACCAAGTAGAAATAAAACGTCAATAATTAATTTACCATTTTATATTAAATTTATAATTTTTATTAAATATTATTAATTATTTTATACTTAAATGACTTATAATGATTAACTAGGAGCGATATAATAAAATAACGAATGATATGATAAATTCACGATTGAAACAATGAAACAGATATGTCTTAAATGACCTATAACAGTGATACAATGAAATTACTATAAAAAATACTTGTGAAAAAAATTAAATAGGTCTCATATAAGACGTCAAGTAGAAATAAAACGTCAACAATTAATTTATCATCTTTATTAAATATTATTTAGTATTTTATACTTAGATGACTTATAATGATTAATTAGGGATAATATAGTAAAATAATGATTGAAACAGCTGAAGAAGGCAACACAAGTAGGCATGTCGAAGAGGTGCCTGCTTATTGCCCTATATATATATATATATACTAGACATTGAAGGTCCCGTGCTAGCATGAGCCCAATATATGTTATTTTTTAATCTCAATTTATGTGACACAAATATAATTTAGATAATTAATTATTAAAGTAATTTTAATTTTTAATTATTGTGATTTATAATATTGTTTGTTCTATTTCAATTTAAGTGACACTGATATAATTTCAAAAGTTAACTTATGTGGCACTAATATAATTTCGATAGTCAATCAAATGTTTTATGTTGACATATCGTTTTGTGTCTATTTCATGAAATATTATTAATTTTTTAATGCGATCATAATAATTAATTAGGGGTGATAAAATAAAATCATGATTGAAGCAGAGAAGAACTCATGTCTTAAATGACTTATAATAACTAATTAGAAGTGATATAATAAATTACTACAAAAAATACTTGTGAAAAAAAATAAAAATGGGCCTCATGTAAGACATCAAGTTAATTGGATGAAGCTAAAAAATAGATTCAAATTGGAGTGATTTTCAAATTTTAGTCTCAAATAAAAAAACTTCCTTAAAATAACCTTATCTATTAACTAATATTTTTTGGACGAAATTGCCCCTAATCAATGGAATAAATTACATAAATGATCCTCATAATGGATAACAACTCCATATTTATATCTTTCAACTTTTATTTTTTTCTCTTTTTAATTTTACTTTAATTTTTATTTTTTCTTTTCTCTTTTTATTTTTAATATTTCTCAACCCTTACTTTTTTCTTCTCAACTTTTTTTTTATATTATTTTATTTTTTATTTTTTCTTTCCTTTTTTTTTCTTTTTAGTTTTTCTCAACCCTTACTTTTTTTTCTTTACACTTCTCAACGTCTACTTTTATAAAAAAAAACTTTTTTTTATTTTTCTTTGATTTTTAATTTTTCTTTTCTTTTTTTCTTTTTAAAATTTTCGTGACCTTTATTTTTATTTAATCTTTTTTATTTTATTTTCATCAACCTTTATTTTTTTTCCTATTCTCTCTCAACTTCTACATTTTCTTTGATTTTTTTTAAAATAATTTTATTCATTTTCTTCCTTTTTTGCAATTTTTATTATTTTTATTCTTTTCTTTGATTTCTTCCATTCAAGTTACGTCTCATGAGTAAGAGTTGACACTATCGCATTATAAAGGCAAGACTTATGACTTTCGAACAAGAAGTTATGTTTCATAGGCACGAGTTGACACTACTACATTGTATAGGCGAGACTTAGCTCAAGGACTTTCAAACAACAAATTATGCCCCACGGACAAAAGTTGACTGTACTACGTTATGTTTTCATTCATGAGATGTTCTACAACTATTGTCTTAGAGTCAAAACTTAACTCAAGGACTTTTAAACAACAAATTATGCCCCACGGGCAAGAGTTGACTCTACCACGTTATGTTTTCACTTATGAGATGTTCTACAACTATTGCCTTAGAGGAAAACCTTAGCTCAAGGACTTTCAAACAATAAATTATGCCCTATGGGCAAGAGTTGACTCTACCACGTTATGTTTTTATTTGTGAGATGTTCTACAACTATTGCCTTAGAGGCAAGACTTAGATCGAGGACTTTCAAACAACAAATTATGCCCTACGGATAAGAGTTAACTCTACCACGTTATGTTTTCATTTGTAAGATGTTCTACAACTATTGCCTTAGAGGAAAGACTTGGCTCAAGGACTTTCAAACTACAAATTATGCCTCACATGCAAGAGTTGACTTTATCACATTATGTTTTCATTTATGAGATGTTCTACAACTATCGCCTTAGAGGCAAGACTTAGCTCAAGAACTTTCAAACAACAAATTATGCCCAATGGGCAAGAGTTGACTCTACCACGTTATGTTTTCATTTATGAGATGTTCTACAACTATTGCCTTAGAGGCAAGACTTAGATCAAGGACTTTCAAACTATAAATTATGCCCCACAGACAAAAGTTAACTCTACCACATTATGTTTTCATTTGTGAGATGTTCTACAACTATTACCTTATAGGCAAGACTTGGCTCAAGGATTTTTAAACAATAAATTATACCCCACGGAAAAGAGTTGACTTTATCATGTTATGTTTTCGTTTATGAGATGTTCTACAACTATCGCCTTAGAGTCAAGACATAGCTCAAGGACTTTCGAACAATAAATTATGCCCCACGGGCAAGAGTTGACTCTACCCCATTATGTTTTCATGTCAAAAAAGAAGACCCCTTTGCGGATTATCTTATTTTTTATTTATTAGCAAAATAAAATAGAAGTTGAGAAAAAAAAAGACGATCAAACAAAATAGAGAAATAAAAAAAGATTGAGAAAAAAAGGCAAAAAAAAAAATAAAGATTATGAAAAAAGCGAAGAATTAAAAAAATTGAGAAAAATAAAAATGAGAGGAAAAAATAAAATGAAGTTTGAAAAAAATGAGGAAAAAAAAAGAAATGATAAAACTAAAAATAAAATAAAAATAAAGGTTGAGACAAATGAATTTAAAAAATAAAAATGAAGAAATAGTTAATGTTTGAGAAAACAGAAAAAAGAGAAAATATACAGGTTGAGACAAATGAATTAAAACATGAAAATAAAATTAAAAAAAAATTTAAAAAGTAAAAATAATAAAAATAAAATTTGAGAGACAAATGAGTATGAAAATAATAAAAAATAAAACATGAATGACAAATGTTAAATTTCCTAAACTGAGGGCATGCGAAAATTGAGTATGTAGAATCCTTAGTTAAAAAAACAGGGATTCAGGTGCGTTAAAGAGAAAAACAAAAGAATAAAAAGAAGAAAAGAAAAAAAGACAAAAAATCATAGGAAAAAAAGATATAATTTGTTGTGAAAATAAAATCGTTGGGTCCATAAGGAATTGAATATATAAAAGAAGAAAATAATAAAAAATATAACATGAAGAAATAGCTAATGCTTGAGAAAAAAAAAGAAAAAAATATAAGTTCAGATAAATGAATTAAAACATGAAAATAAAATTAAGAAAAAAATAAAAAAAGTGAAAATAATAAAAAATATAATTTAAGAGACAAATGAGTATGGAAAGTGTAAAAATAAATTTAAGGTGTAGAGGGACAAAATTGTACTTGTACAATACTTAAAAAGTAAGGAAAGTTATTCTTCAACGACATTTTTATTTGAGGTCAAATATCTAAAGCCACCTATATTTGGGTCTATGATATGTAATTTCCAAAAGTTAATTTAAAATATCAAAAATTAATTTATTATTTTTTTATTAATTTTATATTCTTTATTAAATATTATAAATATTTAATATTTAAATAACCTATAGTAATTAATTTTGGGTAATATAATAAAATTACGATTGAAGCAGCTGAAATAGGCAACACAAGTAGGCATGTCGATTATTTTATATTTTTATTTAATATTACAAATTTTTTAATACTTAAATAACTTATACTCCCTCCGTTTCAAAGAAAATGACATACTTTTCTTTTTAATCCGTTTAAAAAAGAATGACTCTTTCATTTTCTGGCAATACTTTAATTTCAACTTTCCAAATGACATATTTAGAACCACAAGATTAAAGGGCATTTTAGTACATTTGACACTACTTTCATTTAAGGCCACAATTCAAAAGTTTTCTTTATTTTCTTAAACTTTGTGTCAAGTTAAGGTAGGTCATTCTTTTTTAATCGGAGGGAGTAATAATTAATTAGAGGTAATATAGTAAAATTACGATTGAAGTAGCTGAAACAAGCAGCATAAACAGGCATGTCAAAGACGTGCCCGCTTATTGCCACTTATTATATATATATATATATAATATAATATAAATTTGTCTGACCTTCAATCCGTGAAGGATTTGCTATCCTATTGATCGATTAAGGGAATCATGTCATTACACGCCGCATTACGGTTTTTGGCTTTACTAGACAAATTATCTCAAGATGAGGATAATTACAACACATATGCAAAGATTACAACCGGAAATAATTTCGCTCATAATAGTTCGACACTATGTTCTTCGATCTTCAATGAAATGTTACACTTTCTGCTCATCCCTCTCCATAATATTCTCTCCGTCCATATTTACTTATCTACTATACTAAAAATAGATATTCATTAATACTTATCCAATTTGAAAATCAATGAATAATTTACTTATTTCCACTCATTTACCCATAGTAATTACTCTCTCCGTCCATCTTTACTTAACTACTTTTTTATTTTTGAATGTTTAACAATACTTGTTCAGTTTATAAATCAATGGATAATTTGTTTATTTTTACCCATTTTATCATTAGCATTAAATAAGATTCATTATCTAATGCATGGCACAAAGATCAATAAGCAGTAAACGATAGGGTTAATTTTATTATATTACCCTTTGAATATAATAAAACTAATACTTTAAAAAATGCATTAGATAATAGATCGTACTTAATAATAAGAATAAAATGGATAAAAATAAATAAGTTATCCCTTGATTTTACAAATTGGATAAGTATTTTTGGACATTTCAAAATAGAAAAATGGACAAATGAAGATGAATAGATGAAGTAATTGCCGTCATTACCCATTATATTTTTCAAATCATTGAATTAATTATATTCAAAGGGTAATATGATAAACTTATTCCTATAATTTACTATTTCTTAACTTGTGTATTAAGTCAATAATGGACAATTATTGATGGATGGAAGAAGCACTTACTCTATCCGGTCAATTTTACTTGTCTACTATTTAAAAAATAAATTTTTATTTTTATTTGTCACTTTTGACCTATTGAGAAAAAATAATTATCTTTTTCGTTTGTTACGCATTGATTACTTATTATTCAAATTATTTTTCAAGATCTAATATTAAACCTCTGTTTATAGGGATAGCGTGATAAAATAGTCATATTATTTTCTTAATAAATGTATCAAATCCAACGGTAACACATAAACGTGAGAGGAGAGAGTAGGGATGGGCATGGTATGACATATACCAAATTACCATACTAATTGAAATTTTTGATATCAGAGTTGGGGTGTTATGGTATTTGATATGGTATATGGTATACAATTTAAATTTTTTTGGTGTTTGATGACTGACAAATTTGTCACCCATTTCCATCTGAATTCTTGCACACTATGGTGAAATGTTGAATAAATGAGACTAGTTCTATATAAAATACACTAATTTTCAGTGTTTGTGATCTTACAGGTAAATCTGATGAAAAAGAGTTGAGACAAAGACAAAAAGAAAGGAAAATGACCAAAATATTGACAAAGGTTGAAGACAGGCCCCAAGATATGATCCTCAGGTGCTGCGATCGCACTCTGAGGGTCGCGATTGCAGTGGATCAAAATTTCAAGCGTGCTGCCATCGCAAGCCAAGGCCTAGAGATCACGGAGTTGCTACCGCGATAGAGGAACGCGATCGCGATGTCGGGACCGCAGTCAAAGACAGCGATCGCGACTGGTCAAAAAATTTGAGGGGCAGATTTGGCATTTCAGTTTGCAAAATCCCAAGATACAAAAGGCTAAACCCTCTATGGTTTTGGCATCTAATTTTTTTAGTTTTTGAGAGAGAAATACACTATATTAAGTGAAGAAACAATTGTTGGTGTTTTTTCCAAGAGAGATTTTGGTTGTTGATTGAAATTGAAGTTTGAGATTATACTTACTTTGTTTATGATGAATGAATTGAATGCTAGTTTGGGTATATTTCTTACCTTTAATTTCATGAGTAGATAAACTTATATCTTGGAGTTATGTTTGATTAGGTGGTGAATAATGTGTGGGTATTGATGGTTAGTTTAATTTATCAATTAATTGTGATGAGTTTTGCTTTTGTCCCATTTTTGAATTGAAAATTGGGAGTGAAAACTCCAATTGTCTTGGATCTCATATCATCCTTGAAAGAGGGATGTGAGTGAGGGATAATCGTGAGCAACAATTTGAATTAGCTTATTTCGTAGCATCATCTTAGAAATAAGGATGTTATTTGAGTTAGCTCTTTTTATAAGCATTATCTTAAAAATAAGGGTGCTAGTTGAGGTAGTGGATTGGTAGATTTGACACGCTTGAGGTGTTCTGTAACGACCCAATTTTCTAGAATCGAAATGTCGCAATGTGCTCATAATCCCGAAGGACCATAAGCTAACTCTCTACTGATATCTGTACTTGAGCATTGCATAATATAGATAATAAATGTGGAAACTGGCCATAAGGTTCAAACATCTAAAAATACTCAAAAACTGAAAACTGAATACTGATACATCTGTCCGAAAAGCCTCTAAACTATCTGAACTATGGAGTTGATGGGACATGCCCTCAACTAACTTCGTCTACTGAAAATAAATTAAATCTGATGCGATAGTAAAATAAGGATCATCCTCGAATGAAGAGGACTTACTGCTACGTCTACTGCTGCTGACTGGGACTGAGCTGCTAAAGGTACTATGGATCTCGTGCCTCTAAACCTATGGTGTCAAATAAAACACCATAGCGCAAATGCGTCAGTACGGGAATGTACTGAGTATGAAGATGAGGTAAGAATAAATGCAAGGGCTTATGCATGAATAATTACTTAACTGAATAATCATAAGAGTAATGAATGAGAACATATGCATGAACGTGCAAACCATAACTGAAATCATCATGACTCGAAATACTGAAACTCGGATACTGATTTACTAACATCTGAACTCACTACTAATACTAAGGTACTAAACAACTGAATCTTTTGAAATTGATAACTGAATACTGGAGTTGAGATCAGTCCTCTCTAGCGAGTGATCTCGGAAACTGATGTTACTGGAGCTGAATAACTGAATCTACTCATATTAATGACTGCACTCTGAGCTTGCTACTCTAGACTAACTGAATCTGAGATCAAACCTCTCTAACGGATGATCCCCGAATCTACTATCAATGATAAGAAATGATTATGTCTGAGATCCAACCTATCTAGCGAAAGATCTCCGAATCTGATAATGAGAATATTCGACTGAGTCTGAGAATGAGATCAGGCCTATCTAACGAGTGATCTCTGGATCTGATAATGAGATTACTCAACTGAATCTGAGACTGAGATCAAGCCTATCTAACGGGTGATCTCTGGATCTGATAATTAGATTACTCAACTGAATCTAAGACTGAGATCAAGCCTATCTAACGGGTGATCTCTGGATCTGATAATGAGATTACTCAACTGAATCTGAGACTGAGATCAAGCCTATCTAATTGGTGATCTTTGGATGTGATAATACTGATACTGAATAACTTTATGTGGGACCATGCCTATCTAGCGGGTGGTCCATGAATCAATGTAACTATTTGAGTTTCTTACTGAGATAGATGGCTGTATCTGACAGTCTTAATTGCAGAGTTCTACTCTGAAGACTGATACTGAATCTGTAACTGTAGGAGTGCTCACTTAACCGACATGCCCCGAATCTGAACTGGTGGGGTCCAACCTGTAACCTCAGTTGGAAGGGTGTTATATCGTGCCATGGGTAAAGACCTCTCTGGTCAAGCCTCTCTAACGGGTGACCTTCACAGGAAGTCAAGCCTAAGGCAGTATAATAGTCAAGCCTATCTAATGGGTGACAAGCCTTTTTCTGACGGGTGACTCCTGCATCCTACGCTGGCTACGCAGTTCTGGAGATCAGATATTGCTCCTAACGACTCTGCCTCTCTAACGGGGAGCCACCATTCCTGTACTCGCTCGGTACTAGCTCCTACTCCCAACTGAAAGACTCTGAAATAATTCTTAACTAAACATAAACTGAGCTAAATCTGATACTAATCATATTTCTCGAATGATCTGACTGAGTTAATCTAAATTCACTTGGTTTCGTATCTGATAGAATACTACTGAATCTTGTCATCTGACTAAATGATACTGAGCTCGGGATAGATTACTCGAATACTACTGAGGACTAAATTGAACACTTTATTACTACTAGATCTGAGCCGAGTACTGAATTGAGGCTAGAATACTAGCGATACTGAGATTACTGAGATTTCTTAAGTTCTGTATCTGTCTGAGAGTACAGATTTCTATAACTCACTGAGTTCTGAGAATCATGGCTTGACTGAGATTATCAAGAAAATTGACACTGGCTCTAGAATGCAGCTAATTTATCGGGTATAAATACCCCCAGGACTCAATAACATAAAAGTAAATATAATCATTCTTGAATAATCGAGACCATGGACATTCATTCATCATCATAATCACTACAACATCTCTTCAAGCATTTAGAAATCATAAACATGCGATAGTATAAGGAGACATGCTATTGGCTCATACTCTATTCAACAAGGTCTTGCATCAAACACTTAGCATGTATTAAAGTCTTAGTATGTATCGAAGCGCACATAATTGGAAAATTTTATGCTATCGTGTCACAATTCATTCACTAAGGCTTTTCAACAAACACTTGGCATGCATGGGATTTTACACAATTAGGGATTTCTAGTCAACATGCTATAATGGCTCTAATTCCTTCACATAAGCATTTTATCAAATATATGGGGAGCATGCTTTGCTTATTCAATAATTTCTTCACTTAATTGACATGAACACATCACTTAACAAGCAACTTGAAGAGGGTTTATCATGAACACCATATGAATATCATATACTAGGGTCAAAGCTTGAAAACCTTGCAAACAAACATGAATCAAAACTCAATAATAGTATGAACATCAATTTCAATGCACATGAATCATGAAAACCCATAAACATAAGATCTTTGAATTTTTGAAAAGGGTTCTTGAGCTTCTTGGATGAAACGGACCCAAGAATCAACATCTACATACCTTAGGAAAACTCTTTCTTGAAGGCTCTTGGAGAGATTCTTGATTTCTCTTGATTTTTTTTTAAGAAGAAAGAAGGGTTTTGATTTTGTAGAAATCCTAGTTTTTGATATTAAATATGAAAAATGAAATTGTGAGCCTTGATCGGATATAAATAGGGTTTGAAAAGAGTGGGAAAAATACCAAACAACCCTTTTAAAATTGAGTCAAAAATACTGAACGGGGGCTGCGACGATCCATCGCAATTCTGACGGTCCATCGGATTATCCGTCGAACGTCGGTCAGAAAAGGGACACACTGCCTTGGTAACGATGGTCAAAGCGATGATCCATCAAAAGTCTGATGGTCCGTCAGATTGTCCATCGCACGTTGGCCAGATGAGGCAACACTGCCTAAGCGGCGATGGTCCTAGCGACGGTCCGTCGCAGCCTTAACGGTATGTCATCCTGGCCATCGCACTTGGGCCAAGAAAGGGAGTCACTACCTTGGTTGCGATAGGCTGGGCAATGGTCCGTCGCAAGCTCGATGGTCCGTCAACCCGGCTGTCGTACCTAGGCGGTTCCGACTGTTTTCAGTAAAACAAACATAACTTCCTCGTCCGATGTTGGATTTTGATAAAATTGGTATCGATGGAAAGATTATTCAATGATCTACATGACAAAAGTCGATGTTAGGGAATTATAGACGGTTTAAAATATTTCTCACTTGAGAAGACACTTCTCAACCTTTTAGGGCCGGATTTACATTCCACTGGACACGCTTTAAGGCTCAGACTACAAGAGAATTTTGCGGGGTCTTACATGTTCAAAAGAATCCATGAGTGAGATTTTGTGTTTTATTAAAAGATTAACACCAATTCTTTAAATCTAGTCTACCCAAAATCCTTAACTCAAATTTGGACTAACTATTGATAACTTATTCATTAATACCACCTAGGATAGCATAACCCTAAGTTTTCTCTTAATTTGGTAATACCTCTCAATTGTTTAGTGTCGCAATAGTGTCATTTGTTATTGTGTTTAACAAAGTTCCAAATCAAACCACCCAATTTATTTTTATGTATTGTTTAAATTTTGTATTATGGGTTAATACATAGTTAACTTTAAACACATATAAGCATTAAAAACTAAGTTTGCACTCCTCTGGGGGTTGACCCCGACTCTAGTTGGGTAATTATATTGACAACGTACATCTTGCACCGAATTTATAATATAAGTTGAGTGTTATAAAAAATGACGCCGTTGCTGGGGAGTGAAATATAGTTCTCACTATAGTGGTGTTGTTAGTGACCTTGGGTTAACCATAGTGTTTTATTTTACATTATTTGTTGTTTTTATCTTTTCTCAGGTGACGATCATAGCATACATGATACTATGAGACAATTCGATAGTAATGATGGCTCTTTTGATGGGCTCGAGGATATGGATCATCTTGGAGATGCAGGCCGTGCTAGTTCCATCTGCATTCCATCGGTGGAAGAGAATGGAATATTTCATGTCACTAGTGTGATTCACCATTTACTTCAAATGAAGGGGTTATTGGAGGACAAGCACATGAAGATGCCAATAGACACTTGAAAAACTTCATTGATGTGTGTGCTCCATTTGATATTACCCACATTTCTCAAGAGTCAATTCGATTGCAACTTTTTCCATTCTCATTAATGGGAGAAGTGGTTCCATAGTTGTGGTCTTTACCTGTGAAATCTATCACTTCTTGGGTTGGTCTCACCAATGCATTCTTGGATAGGTACGTTCCTCCTTCTCGGATGCTGCAACTAAGGGACGAGATTACAAATTTTTTCCAACTTAGTGGTGAACCCTTGTATGAAGTTTTTCAAGGATTCAATGATAAATTGATGCAATGTCCAAACAACGAGGTTCTAGATAAAATTATACTCCAAATTTTATATAAGACATTGGATCAATTGAACAAAACGGTGGTTGATAATGCGATCGGGGCTTCTCTTGTCAAATTATCTTATGGTATTATGACAACTTTGCTAGAGCAAGTGATAAAATAAAATAGGGGATGGAATATGAGGGACACCGAGGTGGTCGTGGGGTCTCCCACGACATCTTTTGTATGCAAAGAGCAAAAGATGAAGGATGAGCAAATGGATGAGAATATGTCCAAAGTAATGACCTAACTTGACCTTCTTACCAAAGAAGCCCCTCCTAAAGCGGTCAATGTCGTTGCTTCCAAGAGTAATAGGGATTATGATAATGAAGAAGCGGAGAATATTGATGAGGAAAACAGGTTCTTGTCAAACCAATTGGGGGGTTCTCGCCCTACCTATCAAAGGCAAGGCGAGAACCAAGGTTGGAAGGATTGAGATTGGGATAGATATTGAAAGAATAGAGAATGTGATGGAGACCGAGAGTGGAGAGACAAAGATAAAGACTATGACCATTATATCCCTCCTCATGAGAGGCACAAGGATAAGGTCGACTCCATTGATCTAGAAGAATTCAAGAGTGAAGATATCTTGGCCCAAATTCGAATGCATGTAAAGGGACCAAAAAAATGGTAAGGGAGATCAAAAGTGATTTCTCTCATCTAATACAAATGGTGACCTCTCATTCATCCTCCATTAAATAATTGGAAATGGAAGTATGATAAATCTCAACTTAACTCAATGCTATGCCAAAAGGAGGTTTGCCTAGTGATACGGTGGTAAATCCCAAGAATAATGCTCATGTTATGGCGATAGTCACTAGAAGTCGTTGATCCCTTTGTATAGATATGGTTGAGGTCTAAAAGAATCCCAATGAAAAGTCACTTGATGAACAAGAGAGTGCAAAAAGAAAGCGGCTAGGAAGGCCAAGTGATGAAACTCCAAAATTCAATGAAACGGTGGTTGAGAAGACGATGATAGTTGAAGAAAAGGGTAATAATGAGGAAAATCCTAAAGTGACCAATGGTGATGCACCAAAAGGGAATGAACCTCTAATTGCTCCATTACCACCAATCAACATTACTCCCTACTTCCCGGAAAGTCTTAAGAAGAAAGTGACAAAGTAAAGTTTAATAATTCCTTGAAAAGTTTAGCAACCTATCGAGAAACATTCCATTATTAGAATCTCTACAAGAGATATCGAGGTATGCTAAACTCATGAAGAACTTGATCTCAAAGAAGCGACTTATAGATTATGAAACTGTTGAGGTAACTCATAATTGCAACTCTATAATGTCAAACACAATGGCAAAGAAGAAAAAAGACCCAGGTGAATTCACCATTTTGTGCATTATCGGGGTGTATAGATTTGACAAAGTGTTATGTGATCTTGGAGAAAACATTAACTTGATGCTATATGCCATATTTTGTAAGTAGGGATTGGTACTCCTACACCCATCACAATAAGGCTTTTGATGGCCGATCGATCAATTAAGAAACCTGTGGGCATGTTGTATGATGTGTTGGTAAAGGTCGACCAATTTATCCTCCAGACAAATTTTGTCATCCTAGATTGTGAAATCGATCATAAGATATAAATCATCCTTGGTAGGACATTCTTGGCCACCAAAAGTGTAATACTCCTGTAACGACCCGAAATCACCTCCCGAGATGTCACACGGTGCTTAAGCTACAAATAGCCCCAAGATAACCCTTTGAGCCTATTTCTGCTAATAACACTCATTTCAAGATGAAATAATTCAAACACTAGCATAGTCATATCATATGAAAGGAAATACGGAGAAAATGCTCGGTCCAAACGACCACAATACTGGAAACCTCAACACAACCACAATCTGATAACTAGTCTGACAAAGCCTCTGCTAATCCATGAACTAGAGAGACATTGGGACAGGTTCCCAACTTACTCAAAATGAACTGGAAATAACAACATAGTCTCTCTAAATATGGAAATGTCTGAATATAGGTCCTCGAACCATGAGAAATCACCACTGTAGGAATGCAGATAGAGGTACTCGAAAATCACTCATAAGGTTAGGACTGAGCACCTGAACCTACATTATAAGACAATGTAGCATATAGACGTATATGTAGATCAGCACTTGGGAATGTACTAAGTATGTGGGGGTGCATGCATTTATATAAAACAACATTAATACTCTTTAATCAAATCATACATGTAATAAGTAATTACTCACATGGATTGAATAAGTATAAAATGCGAAGCTCATGAATCATGTAAAATGGAACATGTAACACAATCTCGTGAGTCATTATACTTTCAGCTTTGAAATTTGTACTCTTCTCTTATTCTCATTACTCAAGGCTAAAGGAAAATTTAAGCAATACTTTCAACTCATGCATATATATCATGGAGAGTAAAACTTCTTCAATGCTCAAGAACTCATAACTCTTTTGAACTCAAATACTTGGAATTCAAAATCATATAACTTGAAGGCATTTTGTTCACGTTAGAAATATCTCATTTCAAGAGTTAGGGAAAAATACTCATATCAAGGGAAAGTATTTTAGTTTTAAAGGAAAATATCTTATCTGAATGGAAAATACTTTAGTTCAGGGAGGTAACTGATCTCGAAGTTTAAATTTCAAGGGAGTTTCTCTTAACTGACATAAACCATGCAAGCTACATGGAGTCCAAGGTTTGTCCTCCTAAGGAAGAGACCTCACGTTGGGAAGAGACGTCATACTCTTTCTAAAGAGTATAACCTAGGTCCAGTGATCACTAAACAAACTCGACCTCCGGCCCAATATCAACTCGGCCTTAGGCCCAATGATAATCATAAACTCGGCCTCAGGCCCAACCTACGGTGGCACATAGTTTTGGGGTACGAAATCATAGTAAATTACCCACTCGGTGTTAAATACTACTCCCTTTAGATTATCTGCACTTATCTCATAAAAATCCACTTTTAGAAATGATCTCATAGTTCACCACGAACCCAATAATCAAATATGAAATCTCATGTAGTAGAGTGGATTTCAAAACTCAATGACCATTAGGTCAAAACATTTCTCAATATTCCCAGAATGCTCAAATCATGGGTGCTTATAGCACAATAGTTCATAAAATCTCAAGTCTCAAGTAGGGCTTAATAACTCATAATTCAATCTTAAGTTAAAACTCATCAAAAGCATAATAGATAGCATATAGATTCATAACTCATGTAAAAATCATGCCATTAGACTCTCAATTCAAGGGAAATATCAAAAGCTTGCAACCAATAACAATGGGTGAAAAGCCCAATTCAACTTCATGTAAAATCTCATAAATTACAAAGAATTATAGTTTAAATAAGCTTTTGGGCACAAGGGTGAAAGGACTACCCTTATTCAAAACCCCACATACCTTAAATTATAAGCTTTGGATGAACTCTCATTTAGAAAATCTACGGTGGATTCTTGAGATTCTTGGAAGAGGTTTTGGATACTTAGGATTTTTGTTGAGAGAAAACTTGAGAGAGACTTCATAGAATGCTTGTAAATGACTTTGATTTGGTGTTTTCACGGTTTAAGAGCCTTGAAAAAAGTCCAAAATGCCCTTTTAAACTTCTGTACGAAGTTGGAAAAATTAAACTGAGAACCCAATTTTATGGGCCACCGCGATTCACTATTGTCACGGTGGCTCACTGGAAATTGACAAATGGTAAATTGGTAGTTACCGCGATGTGGAGCCATCGTGTTGTCCCACTATTTGGGACTTGGAACTTCAGCGGGACGCATCACAATTACGCCAGGCCACTGGAAATTGACTATTAGGAAATTGGGGCCCTCCACGATGCGCCACTATCACAGAGTTCCACTGGAATTTGACAATTGTCAAATAGGTTCCGCGATGCGGCAAGTACTAAATTGACGTTGTTTTATGGCTAGGACTTAAATTAGCCATAACTTCTTACCCGGGTATCAGATTTGGGCGAATCTTATATCGACATAAAGCTTATCAAAATTAGGGAAATTCTAAATTGTTAAAATGATACTCACTTAGGAAGTCACTTCTCAATCTTTTAGGGCCAGAATTATACTTTACTTGACACACCCTAAGGCTCATTCTACAAGAGAATTTTGCAGGGTCTTACAACTCTATAGTTGTAATGCTCAAATAATGCTTTCAAAATGACCTTTAGGATCACCATTTCGATGGCAGGCCATGTTTAGATGTTGTGGGTTGAGTTGGGGGGTGTTTTTAGGCCTTAAAAATAAGTGTTCATTGCATGGTGGACCTTGTGAAAGACTGTGCGTCGCATGACAATCGTAAATAACCACTGGATGAGGTGTGATATTGGCATACACTGCACAACCCCCAAGTGTGCTATTGGAGTGCTCCGCTCATCCCCAGTTGTGCTATTGGCGTGCGCCGTACAACCAAAGTACAGTGCCAAAAGTTGCTCAATTTTGACTTAAATCAAGGGCGTCGATGTATTTTTACTCCCCTAAACCATCCCTAATTATTCTTAAACGAACTAAGGGGCCTTTAAACACGTTATTTCTACTCCCTTAACCCCAAAAATTTAGTATGCACTTAAAAACCCTTCATCTCTTCCTAAGAAACAAATTTATGCTTCTTCTCTCAAGAACTCATGAATTAAAGTATTAATTTTAAGATTTCTTTGAGAATTCATCCAATTGAGGTATGTGGGGTATTTATCAATGGATCTCGTTCACCCATTGATCCCAAAACCTTCTCTTTGATTATAATATGGGTTTTTTTCCTTTACTATGGAATTTTATGTGTTCAAGATGAGTTTGATTCATGTTTTCCCTTAGTAATTTGAATTCAATCTATGTCCACATATGATCGCATGAAAAATTTGGTTATTTCATATTTTAAATGTTAATTTCCCATGTCACATTTAAGTGATTTCATGTTATAATATCAAACTATGTATTACACCACGTAAATATGTTGTCCTCTCATGTCTAACACATGTGTATCTTCAAATTCATGCTTCTCACCTATTTGTTGAATGTTTTATGTTTGGATCTTTGAACTATGATTCTATATCACTGTTTTAAGCATTGTTATCATATTTTTGTAATCATTCATTGCTAGTGGGTTATGAACACTCAATACCTATGTGTTTTACATGTTTCTGTTTTCAAGTAATGAGTAAGTCAGATCATGGGTTTATTATCTTATTTAGAATATCATGTTCATGCTGAGCAATTACAAGTATAGTACCATATCAGGTTAAATGACTAATAACACCAATGTCATTTAGTTGGGAGTAACACTTAGCACCAAGTGAACGTAGTGATGGCTTCTCTCCCTTCAGTTAGGCATGAGACATTAGTAATGGTACCTAAGTTCCAAACCTACGGTGCCACCATAGATTATGAGAGGTCCCCTGTCAGTTAGGTATGACACCCTTGTCCTTTGGGAGATCAACCTTGTGGATCCACATCATCATTAATGTGCTGGTACCCTTGGCAAGGTACCAACACCCTTCCAACTGGGGTTACGAGTTGGACCCCAATGGCTCAAATTGGGGTATGCCGGTTGTCGTTAGCTCCCATAATCTCAGTGTAGTATTCAGAGTAGATCTGTTCAGGCTTGCATGACCAAGTATACATACTTCAATTATTCAGTTATGTTATAATAGTGATTCAGTAACTCAAATTTACAACTTATTTCAGTACATATTTATGTTTGGTCTTGCATTCTCAGTATTACATGTTCATGCATTTATGTTCAGTTGCCATATGTTTTTTAGTTAGTACTTACCTCAGTACCGGTACATTTAAAATACTTATCGCATACCTTTCTTTTGCGCTATGTTATTTTATAACATAGGATCGGACACACAGTTTCTTGATCATCCCTAAATAGCTTAGTAGTTCCCCGCAGCAGTAGTGGTGAGTCCTCATCCATCGAGGATGTGGTATGTTATTTTATTTTAGCATTTTAGTATGATTCAGTTAGTTGAAGTTAGTTGGGGGGTTTGTCCCACCAACTTCTTATGTTTTAGAGGATTTCAGACAGATAATTTAGTTTTCTAGTGTTTTATCAGATACTTCAGACATATCTTTTATATATTTTAGTAATCAGATTGACAACTCCTTATTAATTTATCTTCTTCATATGTTATTTTATTTTTATTTCACTCAGTGCTCACAACAGGTACCAGACCAAGGGTTATCTTGGGGTCACTTGTGGCCATTAAGCATCGTGTTATGACTAGGGGTAGCCTCAGGCTGTCACAAAACTTGATATCTGAGCCTAAGGTTTTAAAGTGTCCTAGGGAGTCTGAAAGCCACGTTGAGTAGAGTCTTGTGCATTGGTGTGAAGCGCGCCACACTTATAGAGAAGAGGCTACGAGGTATTTTTAGGAAAGTTTCCCTTATTTCATTGTTCATGTCGTGTGAATGAGTATGGGCTCTATTGAATTCCTCTATCTAACTCTTCTTTCATTCTATTTATAGATAATGCCTCCCAGAAGGAACAACAAAAGAAGGATTTGTGATTAGCCTGTATCACCACCTGTTTAGGAAGATCCCTTGAATGAACATGTTTTTCACACTAAATTCAGGGATACTTTCACACCTTGGCCTATTCTGTAGCTACTCAAATCAATCAGCTGGCTATTTCCCTAGCTAATTTGATGATGAGTATGACTACATCTAGGGTTCGACACTTTAATCGGATGAATCCTCCTATGTTTTTCAGATCCAAGTTTGAGGAGGATCCATTAGAGTTTCTGGATGGAGTGCTAAAAATGACAAACATCATGGGTTTCACTTTAAATGAGAGTGCAAGTCAGTATAGTAAAGGCTTCATAGATAGTCAGTCAGAGTCATGAAATGTAATTCGCATTTTTTCTTCAAATTTATTAGGTTGTAAACTTTATTAGTATTACATTCATTAAGATTATCTCATGAGTATGCTTCCGCTCAGTAATTTAGCTATTATATATATTTTAAATCAGTTGCTCAAGTATTATACCATTATAGGGGTTAACTTGGGATTACTTGTGATTCTAAGCACCGTGTTACGACAATTGAAAGTGGTAAAGTAGTTAAAAACCATTAGTTTTGTAGTTCTTACCTTGCAAGAGCTTAGAAGTAAAATACTTGTTGATTCTTTCTCTATTCTAAAAAGAGGTTAATGAAAAATAAAAGTCATATATCGAGAGAAAAAGTGTGTTTTTTTATTTATATTTGAGTGGAGTAAAAGGTTTATTTGTAACAATGGTACAATGGGATGTCTGTGGTAATTGACTTGAGGATTCTTTGGTATAGGGGATTCTTCCAGGCTAATAACTGGAAGTGCGAATCAGATTGCAATGTTATTATATGTCCAAACTGGTACCCAGCTGTACATATTCATCTTGGATAACCCTGCTAGGTCGGTTGATTTTTTGGTTGGCGATAAGCTTACAGTGAATACCACTGATTCATTTATAGGGATGACATCTACTATCTATGTCAAATGCATCAACAGAGATCCTAATAGCTATAAGTTTCTGGAACTTTAAGATGGGTCTTTTGTTGCTGTATATCAGTTGGAGAGAGTATCTCATACCTGTTTCAAGCAGTGAAAGGAGGACAGGTGTTGAGGCAGGGCCTATAGAGTGGGAGGAGTTTGCCACAGCTTTCCTAGACAGGTTCTTCCCACTAGAGTTAAGGAAAGCTAAGGTTCAGGAGTTTATAAACTTGAATCATAGATGTATGAGCGTGAAGGAGTACTCACTCAAGTTAACTCAGTTGGTGAGGTATGATCCTACTACGGTGGCTGAATCTAGGTCCAGGATGAGTAAGTTCATATCTGGTGTATCTGATAGTGTAGTCAAAGAGTGTAGAACCACTATGTTGATTAAGGAGATGGACTTGTCTAGACTTTTTGTTCATGCTAAACAGATTGATGAGGAGAAACTTAAGGAGAAAGAAGGAGAGAATATGAGGGACATAACAGGTAGTTTCAACTTTTCTCAACCAAGATTAGAAGGTGGTAACCATTCTCAGTTTTGCCAGAAATTTTCAGCCCCAGATCCATCTTCATCCAATGTGCCAGTGCCTAGGTTCAGGAAGGATATTTGGGAATGGTCGTACCAATCCACTCTGTAGAAAGTGTAGTAAGAGTCATCAAGATGAGTATAGAGCTTGTAGTGATAGTTTTTTTGGGTTTGGTAAATCAGGCCAGAGGTTAAGGCAGCTCTGCGGGCATTGGAGTGGTATAAGTGATTACCAACAGGACCAGATGAATTCTTCTGCAGCACCAGTAGGTCACCTGACTTAGCAGGGCGCCACTTCCAGTGCCACCAGTGGGTATCACCAGAATAGATTGTATGCTCTCCAGACTCATCATAATCAGGAAAGTTCCCTTAATGTGGTTATAAGTAAGTTACAAGTCTTCCATTTTCATGTATATGCATTATCAGATCTTGGAGCTTTATTTTCTTTTGTTACTCCTTACATAGATGTAGATTTTGGTGTTATTCCCATAATGTTAGTTGAGCCTTTCTCAGGGTATACCCTAGTGGGTAAGTCTATTGTAGCCAGACGGGTATACAAAAATTGCCCTATTACAATATCTCAGAAAGTTACCTTAGTTAATCTTATGGATTTGGAGATAACTGATTTTAATGTTATTCTTGACATGGACTATCTCCACTCATGTTATGCCTTAGTCGATTGCAAAAATAGAATTGTTTAGTTTTAATTTCCTAATGAGCGATTTATCGAATGGAGGGGTAGTGCATCAGTGCTTAAGGGTCAGTTTGTTTCCTATCTTGAAGCAATAAAGATGATATCTAAGGGCTATATTTACCATATCATCTGAGTCAAGGACTCAAATTTAAAACTCCAAGTCTTGATTCAGTTTTAGTGGTAAAGAAATTTTTGAATGTATTTCCCAAAGATCTTTCTAAAATTCCTCCTGAAAGGGAAATTAACTTTGGTATAGATCTACTTCCTGATACCCAACCTATCTCTTTTCCACCCTATAAAATAACTCTAACAGAGCTTAAGGAATTGAACAAACAGTTGAAAGATCTCTTTGATAAAGGTTTTATCAGGGTTAGTGTTTCCTTAAGGGGTGCTCCAATTCTGTTCGTGCATAAGAAAAATGGCTCTATCAGAATGTGCATCGACTACTGTTAGTTGAATAAAGTCATAATCAAGAATAAATATCCTCTCCCCAAGATTGATGACTTATTCGACCAACTTCAGGGTGCAAGTTATTTCTCTAAGATAGACCTCAGATCCATCTATCATCATCTTAGAGACAGAGAATGTGACATTCAAAATTAAAACCTTTAGAACTCAGTATGGTCACTTTAAATTCCTAGTTATGTGTTTTAGATTAACAAATGCCCCTACAACTTTCATGAACTTGATGAATAGGGTGTTCAGGCCGTACTTGGACATGTTTGTCATAGTCTTCATTAATGACATCCTTGTCTATTCTCATAGTGAGAATGATCATGCAGACCATCTGAGAGTTATGTTGTAGACTCTTAAAGATCATCAATTATTCGCTAAGTTTAATAAGTGAAAGTTTTGGTTGAGATCAGTAGTTTTTCTTGGTCACATTGTTTCTGGTGATGATATTTGAGTTGATCCTCAAAAGACCAAAGTAGTGAGAAACTGGCCTAGACCCATCTCTCTATCAGAAATCAGGAGTTTCTTAGGTTTAGTTGGCTATTACAGACAGTTTGTTGAAGGGTTTTCTTCTATTTCTTTCTCATGTTGAGGCTAACCTAAAAAAAGGTTAAATTTTAGTAGTCTAATTCCTGTGAGAAGAGTTTTTAGGAGTTAAAGAATCGATTCACATTTGCCCTAGTCTTGACTTTGCCAGATAGCACAGATGGGTTTGTAGTGTATTATGATGCTTTTAGAGTTTATATGGGTTGTGTATTGATGCAGAAAGGTAAGGTCATGGCCTACGCCTCTAGACAACTTTAGCCCCATGAGAAGAATTATCCGATTCATGATCTTGAGTTGTCATTTGTTGTCTTTGCCTTAAATATTTGAAGGCATTTTCTTGATGGGGTTCATGTTGATGTGTTCATGGATCTAAAGAGTTTACAGTATGTATTCATGTGGAATGGCTTAAATCTTTGCTAGAAAAGATGGATTGAATTGTTGAAAGACTATGATATGAGTGTGTCTCACTACGAGAATGTAGTGGCGGATGCCTTTAGTAGATTTTCTATGGGTAGTGTTGCCCATGTTGAGGAGGTGCATCAACTTGCTAGTTTAGGAGTTTGGTTGTTTGATTCGGCTGAAGGTAGCATATGGGTTCAGAATAGTTTAGAATCTTCCTTAATTTTCAGAGTAAACGAAAAATAAGATGGGGTTCCTAGTTTGGTCAAGTTGAAGGAGGCAGTTAGAGATCAGAAGGTGGAGGTTTTCTCCTAAGGGGGAGATGGTGTTCTTCTTATTCAGGGTGGGTTATGTACTCCGTGTGTTGATGGTTTAAAACAATGAATATTAGTAAAAGGGCATGGTGTGAGGTTTTCTATTCACCTAGGAGCTAGTAAGATGTACTGTGACTTACGAGAAATCTGTTGGTGGAGTGGTATCATGAAAGATATTATGTATTTTGTGGCTAAGTTTTCGAACTATCAACAGGTTAAGGTTGAGCACCAAAGGTCTAGTGGTACGCTTCAGGAATTTAGCATCCCTACTTTAAAGTGGGAGGTGGTAAATATGGATTTTGTGATAAGGTTACCTCGTACACGTCGTCAACATAATTTGATTTAGGTCATTGTAGATAGAATGAACAAGTCACCCCATTCCTTGCCAGTTCATACTTCGTACTCAATAGAGGATTATGCCAGTCCTTATCATAAGGAGTTAGTAAAGTTGCATGGGGTTCCATTGTATATCATTTCAGATAGAGGAACTCAGTTTACCTCTCACTTTTGGAAGGCTTTTTAAAAGGGTCTTGGTACCCAAGTTCATCTTAGTATAACTTTACATCCCCAGATAGATGGTCAGGCAGAGAGGACTATTCAGACTTTAGAGGACATGTTTAGGGTGTGTGTTATTGACTTTAAAGGTAGTTGGGATGACCACTTACCTTTGATGGAGTTTACCTGCAATAATAGTTATCACTCCAGTATTCAGATGGCTTCTTTTGAAGCTCTCTATAGGAGGAGATGTAGATCTTCAATTAGTTGGTTTGAAGTAGGTGAAGCTGCTTTGATAGATCCAGATTTAGTATTTGAGGCGATGGAGAAAGTTAAGATAATTTGAGAGAGGTTGAAGACAACTCAAAGCCATCAAAAATCTTATGCAGTTATGAGAAGAAGGGATTTTGAGTTTGAGGTTGGTGACTTGGTCTATTTGAAAATTTCACCTATGAAAGGGGTGAAGATATTTGGCAAGAAGGGGAAGCTCAATCCCCAATATGTTGGTCCATACAAAATTTTGAACTGCTTTGGGAAGGTAGCTTATTAGCTAGAGTTGCTTGTAGATTTGGCACCTGTGCATCCGGTGTTCCATGTTTCCTTATTAAAGAAATGCATTGGTGATTTAGCTTCTGTTGTTCCTTTAGAAAGTGTGGATTTTAAGGGTATCCTTTCCTAAGAAGAAGTTCCAGTAAAAATACTTGATCGTCAGATTCGTAGGCTAAGGAATAAAGAAGTTCCTTTAGTTAAGGTCCTATGACGAAATTAGTCTGTGGAGGGAGCCACTTGGGAGGCAGAATTAGACATGCCATCCAAGTATCCCTATCTTTTCATTATAAATTTAGACACGGCTTGAGGTAATGGTTTCTCTAAATTTTATTCGCTCATTCTTTATCTTAACTATATAACTATCCTCATGTTATAACATGTATTCATGAAACTTAGCTCAGTCCATGTAACATATTTCAGATTCAGTTACTTAATCATGGTTCAACGCATGAGTGTTCAGTGTATAATCTTAGTCTTCTTAGGGCTTCAGCTTAAATAGTTTCATTCGAGGATGAACGATTCCCAAGGGGGATATAATGCAACACCTGTAGTTGTAGCGCTCAAATAATGTATTCAAAATGACCTTTAGGACCCCCATTTATTGTGGGTTGAGTTAGGGTTTTTTAGGCCTTAAAAATGAGTGTTTTTCACATGGTATACCTTTTTCTAAGGCCGTGCCTCACATGGAAATTACAAATAGCCACTGGCGGGCGCTGCACACCCCCAGGTGTGCTATTGGCGTGCATCGCACAGCCAAAAGCACAGTGCCAAAAATTACTCTGTTTTGACTTAAATTAAGGGCGTTGATGTTTTTTGACACCTCTAAACCGTCCCTAATCATTCTTAAATGAATTAAGGTGTCTTTAAATATGTTATTTCCACTCCCTTAACCCTAAACATTCAGTACGCACTTAAAAAACCCTTCCCTTTTCCCAATAACAAAATTAAAGCTTCTTCTCTTAAGAACTCACAAATTTAAGTATTGATTTCAAGATTTCTTCGAGAATATGTCCAATTGAGGTATGTGGGGTATTCATCAATGGACCCCTCTCATTCATTGAGCCCCAAAACCCTCTATTTAATTAAAATACGAGTTTTTCCCTTCACTATGGAATTTCATATGTTCAAGATGTGTTTGATTCATGTTTTTCCTTAATAATTTGAATTCAATCCATGTCCACATATGATCCCATGAACAATTAAGTTATTTCATATTTAAATGTAAATTTCCCATGTCATTTTCAAGTGATTTCATGTTACAATATCAAACTATGTATTAAATCATGTAAATATGTTGTCCTCTCCTATCTAACATATTCTTATTTTCAAATTCATGCTTCTCACCTATTTGTTGAAATGTATTATGTTTTGGGTCTATAAATATGATTCCATACCATTGATTTAAGCATTGTTATCATATTTTTGTAATCATTTAGTGCTGGTGGGTAATGAATACCCGATACCTATATATTTTACAAGTTTATGTTTTCAAGTGACAAGTAAGTTACACCATGGGTTTATTATCATATTAGAACATCATGTTCATGCTGAGCACTTACAAGTATAGTACTATGTTAGGATAAACGACTAATAATACCAATGTCATTTAGTTGGGAGAAACACTTAGCACCAAGTAAATGTTGGTATAACATCTTCCCCGTCAGTTAGGCAAGAGACGTTAGTAGTAGTCCATAAGTTCTAGACCTACGCTGCCACCATAGATCATAAGGGATCCCCCATCAGTTAGGCATGACACCCTCATCCTTCGGGATGTCAGCTTGGGGATCCACATCGCTATTCATGTGTTGGTACCCCTGGAAAGGTAAGAGCACCCTTCCAACTAGGGTTACAGGTTGGACCCCAATTGCTCAGATTAGGCATGTCAGTTGTAGTTAGCTCCCACAGTCACAGTGTAGTATTCAGAGTAGATCAGCTCAGGCATGCATGACCAAGTATACAGACTTCAGTTATTTATTTATTTTATAATAGTGATTCAGTCACTCAGATTTACAGCTTATTTTAGTAAATGTTTATGCTTGGTCTTGCATTCTCAGTGTTACATGTTTATGCATTCATTCTCAGTTGCCATATATTTTCTTGTTAGTCCTTACCTCACGTACCAATATATTCAAAGTACTGATCGCATACCTTTCTTTTGTGCTATGTTGTTTTATAACATAAGATTGGATGCATAGTTTTCCAATCATCCCTAAACAGCTCATCAGTTTCCCACAGCACTAGTGGTGAGTTCTCATCCATCGAGGATGTGATATGTTATTTTATTTTAGTATTTCAGTATGATTCAGTTAGTTGGAGTTAGTTGGGGGTCTGTACCATCAACTCCTTATGTTTTAGAGGCTTTTAGATAGACAGTTTAGTTTTCTAGTATTTTATCAGATACTTCAGACATGTTTTTTTATATATTTTTGTATTCAAATTAACAGTTCCTTATTGGTTTATCTTCTACACATTTTATTAAATTTTTATTTCATTTCGTGCTCATAGCAAGTACTATACCATGGGTTAGCTTGGGGCTACTTGTGGCCATTAAGCACCATGTCACGATGAGGGGGTAGCCTCGGGTCGTGACAGAAAGAGCCCTAGTTGATATAGAATATAGAGAGATAAAATTTCATGTTCACAATGATTAGATCTCCTTTAGTGTGTGCAATACTAAGAAGCAACTGATAGATTTGAAAGTGGTGTCAGTGATTGATGGGTTTCTTCAAGTCAAAGATCTAAATTAATCTCAAAGGGACATCGTGCTGCGATGTTAAATCAAGCGCTACATGGGAGGCTATCCATAATGGCCATTAATTTAGCCCATATCCTTTGAATATATATTATAAGAGTAGTTTTAATGTTTGTTTTTGATTAATACATAAAATCTTGGCACTTTAAAGGTCACGTGAGTAGACGGGGTGACAAAAAGTGGATTGAAATTAAGTTTTGAAACATCTTAGCTGAAAACAAGAGATTTGAACTTGGTCTCATATGTTGCAATTGTGACTTATAGGTTGCGATCACGATCTGAAGGCTCAAGTTAGCTCATCTTAGTCTTAGGTATCATGATCACTGTCAACCTTGGTCTCAAGTACTGTGATCGCACACCTTTGTTGTGATGGCAATATGAGCTGTTATAAAAATTGAACCGTCTCTATAATGCTTTTTGCACACACTTCTTATTAAAATCCCAAAAACTTCTTTTGATTTTCATCATTGTTAAGTGGTTCTAAAGTGATAATCATCTATATTTCCATCTGAGCATCAGGTATGTCCTTCAAATCTCCTCTTTAACACTTGATTTTGAGCCTTAGAAGCATATTTAGGGCCATAACTTGAATTGGTGATTTTCTATGCCTAATGAGCATTAAAATTGATATTGTTTTGGGTGTTTAGAATTATTGTTGGTTTGCACATCATTGGGATAGTCTTTAGTACCCAAAATTATCTAAAATGAGTATGAAATTTAGGTGCACACTAAGTGTTTGGTAAAATGCTCGAGTGAACTTCTTGATAGTTTTCTATGAATTAGAGGGCATGGTTTAGTGTTACTGAAGTGTATTTCATGATTTTAGTGTTATATATGTTTGATGAAGTCAAATTGATGGCGAAATTAGGAATTTTTAATGTTGACTACCTAGGGATATGAAGCCTCAGGTATAGCGATCGCAACTTGCTAGAGTGAGATCGTGAGACCTGAGGCCTATCTAACAGGCCTTTTAGGTGTCGCGACCGTGACTCAGTAGAGTGCAATGTTAGGACTTAAGGCCTGTCGTGATCGCGACTTAGCAGAGTGTGATCGCAGAACCTAAACAGGCCTGTCCAACATTCTAAATTTTTATTTTAAGCCCTGATTTGATCCTTGAGACATTTCCTTAGCTTCATTTAGTTACACAACATTGTTTTCACATGATGATCTTGATGGTAAATGCTTGTGTGTTGTTTTTATGTTTTTAAAAAAGCTGAATATGGCCAGACTCGCTTCCTCATAGTCGACTGTTGGATAGTATACTATGAGGATCTGGCCAGGAGAAAAATACTTACTGAGTGGGGCATCTCATTGGAATAAGTGCTAGAGAAACTCCCAGCCTTCTATCAATAACTGCAGGCAATGAGGTAGAGTTGTTTTACCTCGAAATCATGCAAATCCAATGAAAAAAAAGTGAGAGAGTTTTATGCTAACCTTGAAGCCGTAAATCTCTCTAACCCCATTATGATGATTATGGGAAATATGATCAACTTTGGCTTCAAGGCGATCAATGAGTTATGTGGGTTATCGAATGCTGACCCAAGAAAATTTTAAAGTAAAAGATTATGCCCTGGGGAGCTTCTTGGCCTCACATCTATGCCCAGGAATAGAAGTCCCACGACCCACAACAAAAATAGCGATCACCTTGAATGAGTTCATAGTCGAAGCTCGAGTTTGGTTTACCATAATTTATAGTCGTGTCTCTCTAAACACCAACATAACACATATCTTGATTAGGTAAGTACAGATGGTAGCTTTCCCCATAGACAATATTACTTTGAATACTGTTTTTTTTGTGCTTGGTGAGTTCAGACATTGTAAAAACAAAGGTGGCCTCATGCTTATATTTCCATCTCAGATCATTGAGTTATGCAAGAGGGTTGAGGTTGAGGCATATTTGGGGATAGATGGATATCATTAGAGACACTTATTTACCCATTAAAGATATGTGGTGAGGGCGTTGCTTCAAAGAGAAGAAAGGAAAATTGATTTGGGTAAGTTAGTAGATGATAGTCTTGATTCTTGCAGGCCTTCCTCACCAGGGCAATTTGAGAAGTTCTCGCGCTAGATGCGGGTAGTGCGGGAGTTAAAGCCTAAATTGCCTATAGGATTGAGAAAGTCTTTTACCGGTCTACGTTCCTATGTCTCCCAGGGTAATTATGATAGGTTTCTTGAGGATCAGAAGGCATAGGGGGCCTCCATATCCAAACTTGAGCAGGCGTACACATCGTGGACATAGTTACAGCGGGATCTGCACGAATCTCATGATAGGATGAAGAGAAAGAAGAAGAAAAGAGATAAGTTTTTTACCCATAAGTGGAAAGGGGTGAAGAACTTATAGAAGGTCTTGAAGCCGTGAGAGAGACTTCTCTCCTTAAGAGAAAATGTTGATGATGATATTCCAACTAGGTGGTCCGAGGATGAGGAGCCAGATTCAAATAATATCGATGAAGAGATGGAGAATAATGGCAGCCCTTGATGCGGTTTAAGGGAGCCCCTTAAACTCTTTTTATGCATCATGATATGCAGTGAGGATACTATAAGCTCTTTAGTTAGGTGTGCCCTTGTCTCCGTATTATTTCATATTCGATTTTGGATTTGTATTATTTGGATGTTTTATGTTTTATTTGGATGATTTATTATTATTTACTTTGGATAATTTAATGATTTGGGTTGTAGTATTGGGTATCCTGATTGTGCCCATGTTTTGTGGATTAGTTGTTTTTGTTTCTTATTCCCAGATTCTTTAATTTTATTTTGATATTGATATTGGACGAGTCTTTTCCAATGATAGATTGAGAGATGACATTCTTATGGTAAAATTATCGTGTTGAGGTGTTGGAGTCATAGATGCAGGAGAAGTCTAAGTACCCATGGCATTACAAACTGGGATTGAAAATTACAACTATGGTAAAGTTTGAGTAACCATAATCATTATCCTTATTAGCGCCCAAATGCAAAATGGTGATTTTCTTGGTGCTAGTGATAGTTAATCTTGCATGGTGAAGTGCATAATGAGTATCAGTATTTTTTTGTGAAAATTGCAGGCAGGGAAGTGAATAATTTTGTAATGGCGCTTTACCTCTTTTTGTGACTCTAAATTCATTAGTTACTTGTAGTGTGATAAATATCTCCTTGTGTTCTTGAGTAGGGAATGCAATTGATCCTTCTAGAATAGTTTGTATGCCATTGTGGTGAGAAATAGTCAGATGATTCTTGTGCTTACTTGTGTCATCTAGAACTTATCCCGTTGGTCTATCAAAGTTAATAGATTATGCATGGTTGGAGAAATGTTCTTTGGCCATCTTTGTGATTGCTGAAAGCCACTTTAGCCTAACAAACCTACCCATGTATGAATGATATCCCTAGTCACCCTTTTTAAGCCTATTAACCATTCTTTAGCAACCGCGTTACAAGAATCGAACCAATTAAAATTTGCCACTCTCTTGAATCCTACCCTCCTTAAACTTAAAATTGCCAACTTGAGGCTAAAAGCCCAGTTAAGGGTATAGTGGAACTTGTAAAAGGTGATAATGGATATAGTCTTGTAAATGAGTTCCTAAAAGCATATGAATGATGAAAAATGTAAGAGAAAAACAATGAAAAAAATAAAATAAAGAAAAGCACAAAATTACAAAAAGGAAAGAAGTGAAAAAGAGAATGCTCTTAAAAGATGGGTGAACTAAAGTGAAAAAGGTAGGCATATGTGTGATTTAAGAATTAATGGAGTGGCCAATGATCCAAATTTGATCTAAATAGTGTTATGTGGAGTTCAATAAAGGTGTAGTACTTTTATCCCAAATGCTTATCCTACCCTTTTTCGAGCCTACATTACAATCTCAAAAAAGTCGGTGTCTAACTATTCATCTTTGAGTTAGTGGTGATTAAAAATAAGGGCAAGCATATGGCATGATACTTGTTTGCATTGAGAATTCTTTGTGAGTGTGAGTGCTTTCACATTTGTCCCTTGCTACATATTGAAAATTTGGTGAGTTAGGAATTTCTTTTTGTGATGAGGCATGTAGACTAAGATATATTAGTGAAGTTGACATACTTTAGAAGTAAGGCAAATAAGCATATTTGAGTTGCTCATGATCGAGAGTCACCTTTTGAGAATTGGTTGTTGTTGCTTGATTATTCCTTAACATTTCTTGCATTCTTGGAAATGTGATTTAACTTGGGGGGGTTGTATAATCAGTGCTTCCCATGCTTATTAGCTAATTATTAGTACAAATCAAGTTCGAAATTATAGTGGCCATGTGATTAAATAGTGTAAGATTCAAAGTTGAGTGGTCTTTTTGAGTCTGAAGTAGTGTTGCTTGAAGACAAGTAAGATCTTAAGTTGAGAGTGTTGATGAGTGGCAAATTTGCCACCCATTTGCATAAAATTCTTGCACACTATAGTGAAATGATTGAATATATGAGATTAGTTCTGTATAAAATGCACTAATTTTCAGTATTTGTGATCTTATAGGTAAATATGATTAAAAAGAGTTGATACAACGCTCGAAAGGAAGGGAAATGACTAAATGATTGACAAAGGCTAAAAATAGGCCCCATGATACGACCCTCAGATGTTGCAATCACACTATGAGGGTTGCGATGCGATGCGATGGATTGAAATTTTAGGCATACTGTGATCGAAAGCCAAGGCCTGGTGATCATAGAGTTTCTACCACGATAGAGGAACATGATCGCAGTCGAAGACACAATCACAACTGGTCAGGAAAATTGAGGGGCATATTTGACATTTCACTTTGAAAAATCCCAGGATACAAAAGGCTAAACCCTCCACATTTTGTCATTAAGTTTGTCTTGTTTTTAAGAAAGAAATACATTGTATTGAGTGAAGAAACAATTGTTGGTGTTTTTTCCAGAGAGATTTCAGTTGTTTATTAAAATTAAAGTTTGGGATTATACTTGCTTTGCTTATGATGAATAAATTGAATGCCAACTTGGATATATTTCTTACCTTTAATTTCACGAGTAGCTAAACTTATATCTACGGGTTATATTAGATTAGGTAGTGAATAATGTATGGGTATTTATTGTTAGTTTAATTTATTCATTAATTGTTATGGGTTTTGCTTTTTTCCCATGTTTGAATTCAGAATTGGGAGTGAAAACCCCAATTGTCTTAGATCCTATATAATCCTTGAAAGAGGAATATAGGTAAGGGATAATTGTGAACAACAACTTGAATTGGCTTATTTCGTAGTATCATCTTAGAAATAAGGATGTTGTTTGAATAAGTTCTTTTCATAAGCATCATCTTGTAAATCAATGTGCTAGTTGAGGTGGTGGATTGGTAGATTTGACAGGCTCGTGAGGTGTTCGAAAGAATCCTCATGTGAGATTTGGAGTTTTGTTGAAAGATTAACATTAATTCTTTTAATATAGCCTACCCAAAACTCTTAAATAAAATTTGGACTAACTATTGATAACCCATGTATGAATACTACCTAGGATAGCATAGCCCCAAGGTTCCTTTCAATTTGGTAATACCTTTCAATTGTTCAATCTCGCAATACTGTCATTTGTTATTGTGTTTAACAAAGTTCCAAATCAAACCCCCAATTTATTTTCATGTATTGTTTATATTTTGCATTACAGGTTAATACATAGTTAACTCTCAACACACGAAGGCATTGAAAACTAAGTTTTCACTCCTCAAGGATTCGACCCCGACTATAGTTGGGTAATTATATTAACAACGTCCAACTTGCACCAAATTTATAGTGTAAGTTGAGCGTTATCAGTGTTCGATATGATATTTGGTATTTACAAATAACATACCGAAATACCGAATATATAGTTACATAAATTATTATATATATTGTTAAACTAACAAATATACAACCTAGTGATAATATAGAACTAAATATTAGGTGTTCAAACTTTGACTATTCTATCTTGATCTAAATGTCTTTTTATGTAATTGAATAGTAAAAGAAGTTTTTTGTACTTTCTTTTGAATGTATATTTCTACATGTTTAATGTATTAGCATGACACAACTGATTTTTAAAAAAAATTCAAAGTTATAATATTCTGTTATATGAGTATATATTGTCAAAGTTAAATAAATTATAACTACCTATTTATCATAATGTAAAATTCCAAAAAATGAACTTTAAAATATTAAATTATACCAAATTAATTTTCTATGATAATGATATAATATTTTTAAAAATCAAATACAAAAATTATCATATTGAAAATTCAAATACCATAGCATGCCTATCCCTGGAGAGAGTATATTTTTCTCTTTTACGGAGAGAGACTTTAGTGGCCATTGAACTCAGATGTTATTTTAGCATTTTAATATTATTATGCGTAGTTTTGGATGTTATGCAGTATAATAGTGCATTACTCTTTCTGTTATAATTTTTCTTGTAATGAATCACTGGAAATGTTAGAAAGCATGTAGTAATTGTCGGATATCTCTTCTGCATATAATAACAGTTCTTTCACGTTGCATGATTGATTCTTTCAACCTTTAACCTTCATTCATTTGAGTTTATTTGTATCTTTAAGCTAATAGTTAGTGGTGGTAGAATGTTGATATAAGTTTCATGTAACTTATCACTCTTTATTCCTCCATTATCCTATTCTTTATGTTGTGTAACTCATGTAACTCTTGAAACCTCTTGGCCATTGATATTCCCTCTTTACTACCATAATTCATTCTTATCAATACAAGGATGAATATTTTTACTTATAATAAAGGTGGTCTTGCATGCTTTTCAAAATAAAAGATGATATAGAGAGTTCACAAAAGTTTGTAAAAAAGAGAGTTCATTAGTTGAAGGGAAGTATTCTTTTGGTGGATCTTTTAACTCAACTCTTGTCCAGAGTTGTTCTTGGAGAAAGACTGGTGTATTCTGGAGGGGACAAGTCAAGAAGATTACTGCTGGACCTGTGAAATAATTTGCTGCAGTGGACTTGAATCTCCTTAAAGAGAGGGAGATATCCGCGCCTCAGTCGAAGAAGAAAAAGAAGAAGAAGAAGAAGAAGAAGAAGAAGAAGATAATTTTTATTTTAATTCACTTGTAACCTTTCAATTATAATTTTATTATAATTTCACCTACAATTGTAAGAAGATTATTGAAAAATCTGCGAATATCAAGATGGGAGATCTTAACAAGCTATTTTGATTCAATGGTACTCGTTTCAAGAGGTGAAAGGGTAAAGTACTTTTATACTTAAGTCTTATCAATGCCTCTTCTGTGTTGACTGAGAAGAATTCAAACAAAGTAGATAAATCTTTCATAACTGATGAAGAACTTATATTGATATTTTCTTCTTAATTGTTTATCTGGTAATTTTTATGATTATTATGATAGAACTTACTCTAGTGCAAAGAAAATTTGAAAAGCATTGCAGAGTAAGTATGACACTAAGGAGGCTAGAGCAAAAAAGTATGCTGCTAGCAAATTTTTTTCATTTTCAAATGGTGGACAACAAATCAATGGTAGACCAAACTCAAGACTTTATTATTGGAGAGCTGAGTTCTGAGAAAGTCTAATTGGATATAACCTTATTGTTTGTGGCATAATAGATAAATTTCCTCCTTCTTGGTAGGAATTTCAAAAAACTATGCGCCACAAGTAAAAGAAAACGTCTCTTGAGACTTTGATAATGAGAATCTGCATGGAAGAAGAGTCAAGGGGTCAAGATGCACTTTTGGAAACAGAAGAGAACAACATCACACCTGAAGGTAAATTTAACTTCTTTAAATAATTCTGTCCCTAAAACTAACAAAAATACTAATTTGAAGCCTAAGAAAGAAAATCATGAAAAATGATGGTAGACATCCCAAGGACAATAATAATTGAAATAATCAAGAAAAAAATCAACATGTTCAAGAAAATAAATTGTGCTTTGTCTGTGGAAAGAGTGGGCATATTGCTCGATTTTGCAAATTTAAAAAAAGTGGGCCTACACCTCAGGCAAACATTTCAAAAGAACCATTAGGACGGTGATAACAAACATAAACATAGTAGAGAATGTTGATGGATGGTGGGCTGACTCTGGTGCAAGCCGTCATATCTGTTATGATAATGACTAATTTAAAAAATATACTCATTTTGAAAATCCCAAAACCATCTTGCTTGGATATTCTCATACAACTCAAGTGCTTAGAATGGTAGATGTCGAGTTGAAGTTTACTTCTGGATGGGTATTAAATTTAAAAGATGTACTTTATACTCCTTTCATGAGAAAAATGATGTCTAGTTTTCTTCTTAATAAAGCAGGCTTCAAACAGATTATTGAATGTGACCTATATGTAATTGTGAAATCTTTTTTTATGGGAAAGGGGTATGCATGTGTTGGTATGATCAAGTTGAATATTGAAATTAATAAAACATCTACTTCTGTTTATATACTTTTTCCTACTGATTTTTGACATGCTCATTTGTGTCATATAAATGATCATTATGTGGAAATCATGAGTAGTTTAGAATTAATTCCAGTGATCCAAAAAAATTTTAAAAAATGTGAGCCTTGTAGTGAACCCAAAATCAGAAAAAGGCCTCATTTTCAAGTTGAAAGAAAAAACTGATTTATTAGAATTAGTTCATACTAATATATGTGAAATTGGAAGAATTTTAACTCTTGGAGAAAATAGATATTTTATCATTTTCATCTATGATTTTTCTAAGTTTACATATGTTTACTTAACGAAAAATAAAAGTGATTCTTTTGTAAACTTTTAAACTTTTCTCCATGAAGTTGAAAATCAGTTTGGTAGAAAAATAAAAATAATAATAAGTGATAGAGGCTGTGAATATGAGTCACATCAGTTCAATTCTTTTGTTAGATCATTGGGTATAATTCATGAAACTACTCCTCCTTATTCGCCTGCATCTAACGGTGTAGTGGAAAGAAAAAATAAAACTTTGGTTGAGTTAACTAATGCCATGTTAATTGAGTCTAGTGCACCTTTAAGTTTTTGGGGTGAATCTCTTTTGACTGCTTGTTATGTGTTGAATTGTGTGCCTTATCAAAAGACCAAACTAACACCTTTTGAGTTGTGAAAAGTTCATACGCCAAATTTGGGATATCTAAGAGTTTGGGTTGCTTAGCTTATGTAAGGTTAATGGATTCTAAAATCTCTAAGTTGGGTAAAAAAGTTACTACTTGTGCTTTTCTTGGTTATGCTTCAAATAGTACAACCTATAGATTTTTTAATCTTGATGATAATAGAATCTAGTGATGCTATTTTTCATGAAAATAATTTACCTTTTGATTCTAAAAATAGTGGGGGTCTAAGGACTAAAGTAAATACTTTGTCACTATCTAGTTCTTCTACTTCTACTTTAAAAAATAAAGAAAATGATGATTTTGAGTTAAGAAGAAGAAAATGAGTTAGAGTAGTAAAAAATTTTGGTCATGAGTAATATATTTTTAATGTTGGATATTATCCCCTCACTTTAAAAGAAGCTTTATCTTCACATGATGCTATTTTTTGGAAAGAGGCTATAAATGATGAAATAAAATCACTAATTCTCAATAAAACTTGGAAGCTAGTTGATTTACCACCGAGTTGTAAAATAATTTGATGTAAATGGGTATTATGTAAAAACTTAAAATCGGATGAATATGTTGATAAATACAAATCTAGGCTAGTGACGAAATGTTTTAAACAACTAAAAGGCCTAGAATTTTTTGATACTTTTTCTTCGCTAAATAGAATTACATCTATTAGACTTTTAGTTGCTATTGCGGTAATTTTTGATTTACAACTTCATCAAATGGATGTAAAAACTATTTTTTTAAATGGAGACCTAAATAAGGAGATTTACATAGAATATCTCAAATGTTTTATTGAAGTTGGCCAAGAAAGAAAAGTGTGTAAACTTACTAATTTTCTATTTGGCTTAAAACAGGTACCAAAGCAATAACATGAAAAGTTTGATTCCTGCATGATTGATAATAGATTTAAAACAAATGAGTGTGACAAGTGCATATATTATAAGTCTTGAAATAATTCACATGTTATTATTTGTCTATATGTTGCTGATTTATTGATCTTTGGCTCTACCATTATTGGTGAAACTAAAAATATTTTTAGAAATCATTTTAATATGAAAGATCTTGGTGAGACAAATTTTATTCTAGGAATAAAAATAACAGAACATGTAATGAAATTTTTCTTGACTAGTCACATTATATTGAGAAAATTTTTAAAAAATATAATTTCCTTGATTGCAAGCATGTTTTAACTCCATTTGATTGTAGTGTTCACTTGTTTACTGTTGAAAGTAAAAATGATGTTATAAATCAAAAGGAATATGCTAGCATAATAGGAAGTTTGAGATATGTGATTGATTGCACAAGGCATGATATTACATATGTAGTAGGAGTACTTAGCAGGATTACTAGCAAGCCAGGTAATGAACATTGATATGCTATAACAAAAGTAATGAGATATCTAACTGGAACGAAATCTTGTGGTTTGTTCAACAAAAAAATATCTTAATGTACTTGAAGGCTTTTGTGATGCGGATTGAAATACTTTATCAGGTGATTCCTTATCTAGTACTTTTTATATTTTTACTTTGGATGGTGGTGCTATTTGTTGGAAATATTTAAAACAAACTATTATTGCTAACTCTATCATAGAGGCTGAACTAATTGCTTTGGCTTTAGCTAGTGAAGAAGCAAATTGATTGAGAGATTTATTATTTCAAATACCTTATTTTAAAAAATTAATTTCTCCTATTTTAATTCATTGTAATAGTATCGCTGCAACTGGTAGAGTTCAAAATCGTTATTATAATGGTAAATCTAGACCTATAAGGAGAAAACATAGTAATGTGAGATCATATTTAACAAATGATATTATTCATGTTGATTATTTCAAATCTTGTGATAATTTTGTAGATTCATTGACTAAGACCTTAGCAAGAGAAAAAATTTAGAGCACATCGATAGGGATGAGACTGGAGCCTATTAAATCTTGAGTCGTATGCAAGAAAACCAAATTGGGGACTAGAGATCCTACAACCAGGTTAAATGGAAAAGACGAATCACATGATGGGTTGTTGTAAAAAATGCACTATTTTTTATCCCTCCCTATGGTGAGTGCATTTTTCTGTAATGGTTGTAGAGGTTGAGTTTAAATAACTCTTAATGAAAATCTGTAGCTCGTATGAGCAGGGTACTAAATTACAGGAGCACTCTTACGGATTTCACCTATGTAAGTATGGAGGAAGGCCGCTTCCTATGAGAACTATGCTCATTCTCAAAGACACTCATAAAACTGGGATAACATAAGATCGTAATATGCTGATTATAAAGCTCATGTCAACACCTTAACTATTATGTTTAAGTAGTAACTTTTTATTTCCCCTAAGCAGTCTTAGTTCAAGTCAAGGACCACTATGACTCTGGAGTAAAAATTATTGTTTTACTAAGTGGGGGCTCAACGCAGAGCACACCTTCATTATGCATAGTTGTCTTCCTTCTTAGTAGACTCTCTTGTGTTAATATTAAAATGAGTGGGGTATTGATGTTATTTTAATATTTAATGTTATTACTATTTAATATTATTATGCATGGTTTTGGAGGTTATGCAACATAAGAAAACATGTAGTAATTGTTGGATATCTCTTCTGTATATAATATCAATTCTTTCACGTTGCATGGCTATTTCTTTCATCTTTTAACCTCCATTCATTTGAATTTATTTGTGTCTTTAAACTAATAGTTTGTGGTGGTAGAATGTGAATATAAGTTTCATATAACTTATCACTCTTTATTCCTCCATTGTCCTATTCTTTATATGGTGTAGCTCATGAAACTCTTGTAACTCTTGAAACCTCTAGGCCATTGATCTTCCCTCTTTACTACCATAATTCATTCTTATTCAATACAAGGATGAATATATTCACCTATAAATAGACGTGGTCTTGCACGTTTTTTAAAATAGAAGATGATATAGAGAGTTCACAAAAGTTAGTAAAAAAGAGAGTTCATTAGTTGAGGGGAGGTGTTCTTTTTGTGGAGTTTTGAACTCAACTCTTGTCCAGAGTTGTTGAGTTGTTCTTAGAGAAAGATTGTTGTATTCTGGAGGGGACAAGTCAAGAAGATTACTGTTGGACCGGTGAAATAATTTGTTGCAGTGGGCTTGAATCTTCTTAAAAAGAGCGAGATACCTGCGCCTCAGTCGAAGAAAAAGAAGATAATTTTTTTGCTTCACTTGTAACTTTTCTGTTGTAATTTTATTGTAATTTCACCAACAAACTTTTTTCTAGATTTTTGGACTTACCTTTCCTTCTATCTCATATTAGTTGGTATCATATTAAAAATAGTTATCATATATTTCTTTCGTATCATATTACTTGACATATTTATTAAGAAAATTATCTCAAAACAAATGACATGTCTAAAGAACGAAGAGATAATTGGACATCTTTTTTCAATGTTATCCTTATTAATTTATTGAAAGAGTAATTAATCATAACAATACTTAATGTGAGTTTAATAGGATCATATTAGTCAATTTACATTCCTTATTAATTAATCCTTAACAGTTATGGAAAAGATAAACATGCCAACTAATATGAGATGGAGGGAGTACTAACGGATCACCTTACTAAATGAAGAAGTTTTAATTAGTTTTTCTTAATGTCCTTGCAATTAATTCTTTTTGAAATATTCACACTTATTTATAAATTTTTTATTTTTTTTTAAGAAGTCAATGAGTAAAATTGCCTTTTTATTTATGATTTTTCTAACATAAATCTAATCCTAGTACAGATCAACATTAACAATACAATGTTTGATTATTTTTTATTTTTTTTCTCTTCTAAATAATATATATGCACAAATTATGAGAGCATGTGTTATTTTTACGTGGGATAAGATGTCTGATAAGAATAAATATTTGCAACATATATTGACTACAAATACTAAAATGACAAATCCAACTCACAGTAGTAAAAGAAAATGTTAGTTTTCTTAAAAAGCATTCAGATATTTCAGTTACATATTATATACTATAGTTTGGGGTGTATCAAATTAAATATTCGACAAAAGATAATTTCACATTGCAATCCTTGCATTACTTATTCATACATGTATTTCGAACTTTTACATTACTAAACTTCATAACTAATATGTATTAACGAATCCAGGTACCCCAATTGATTTTGTACCTAATAATCAAGCAGTAGAGAACGAACACATCTCGACACGTTACATTGCCGAGAGAACCTTTTCAAGGGATTAAAGTGGTGGCAATGATGTGAGCCAAAGAGGGCTAGGGGACCAAAGGAGGAACTATTCACATCGGGATATGATACAACCTTCTTGGCCTCTAGGCCTAGCTAGTAGCATCTTTATACATCAAGGGGGTCCGAAGACCCCACACTTAGTCTTCGCCATGCTCCGTAGCTCAGGTTTTCGATACTCAGACTTCTCATCAACCCGTGACTCAACAAAAATAAAAACTACGTGAAGTAAAAACTAAAATACTAAAAATAAAACATACCTTAACTTTGGTTGCCTCCCAAGCAGTGCCTGATTTAGTGTCGCGGCATGACCCACGTCAACTTTTTTCTCCACCTTGAGGATATGAATTTAACCTTCAACCTTACATCCATATTTTTGCTTCACTTGTAGGGTGGTGGTACAAAGATGAAGAAACTGAGTAATTTATGGTGCATGGTAAACCACTCAACTTTAAAGCGAGGTATGTTTTTATGGTGCTTATCTTGTGCAAAATTAAGAATATAGGATTCTTGTTCTTCATCTTCACACTCTTCCACTATTTCAGATGACTCCACATACATGTCATCATCTAAACATAATGTAGAAAATGGATTTGAATGAGGCCCAACCAACCCCACTTTAAAATTTACACTATCCAGAACACACTCATTTTTATTCACCTTCTTAATTTCAGTCTCAAGAGAAAGATGACAATTGGATGGCTGAAATTCTTGTGTTGGCTCCAAAAATTGGCTAGTATCATCCTTTTCTTTTCTCTACCTTTGTGGAGATGGTGGTGTAGGTATCTCCTTAACCTGTTCAGTAAATTTTATTTTCGAGTACTCAGACTTTCTCGAATTATCAGCAACTTTGTCTACAGCTAGTTAGGGAGTCAACTCTATATTTATCTCCTTAGTTTTCTTTGGAGGTTCTTTATTGATCTCTTTACCATTCCTCAAAGTGATTGCCATTATTTGTATAGGAGGTTCAGTATCACTTGAAAAACCACCTTAAGACCTGGCTTTTGTACCTGTTGTATCTGCCCCAACTGATGCTCATAATTCTTCAGAATTATGTGCCTATTTTTAAGTTCAACAACTAACTGTTCTTGGGTGGACATGATTTTCTTTAACATCTCATCTATATTACCGGCCTGTGCGTTTTGCTGCTGCTGGTTGTTCCATGATTGAATTGGTAGCTGAATCTGCCACTTTTGATTGTAAGTGTTCCCATAATATGGCCTTTGAGCATTGCCCATAAGCATCACTGACTCAGGATTCGCAACACACATAGCTCCAGAATGACCACTATTTCCACAAACCTCATACTAACATGTGGTCTGCTCCACAGATAGGATAGTGTAAACCTCATGGTGTGAAGATATCATCCATGAGATTTTATCAAAATCTAGACAAAAAGCCTCTTAATGGGGTCCCCCACAAAAACAAAAAGAATTATCACCACTCAAAAACCATCTATCCCAATCTGATATATCAAGAAGTATGAGAAAAAAAAGTAAAAGAAACTAAAAGGAAAAAAAAATACTAAACTACCTACAACTCAATATAGCTGAACTAGAAATAAAATAGCTACTTATTTACAAGTCCCCGACAACAACACTAAAAACTTATTGTGCATATGTAAGTGTACATGGTCTTACCAAGTAGTAAAGTGGCCTTAAATAAAGTTGAATATCTATCCCTTAGAGACTTGTGTTGACAACTATCCTGTTCTTTTTCACTATTGAGATTAAATTGATGTGAGAGTGACAAAAAGAGTTTTTGATTTTTAAACTAAAAGTAAAGTAAATAGCGCGTAAAGGTAAATTGCTTGGACAATTAATAAGGAGAAAACTGGGGTTAAGGATCCACAAAAAATCATACTAAGCTATTGAACTTCATTAGTTTGATTACTTATCTTGGTTCTTGATTCGCAGGGTTTATCGTATGATCATGGTCTCCCGACCTCTAATCTTCTACCTAACTAGACATTACAACTACATTATTTAGCGGGGATATAATTATCCATTTAGATACATTAAGATCTCATCCTGAAAGTGAAAAAAATAAGGCTTATAGGTATATTCCTATCCTAGAATCTAATTTAAATCCCTTATTTTATAAAAGAATAAGAATCTTGATCTATTTATCCCCACATTCTATCCTCTTATTTCCCCTCTCAGGTTCACAAAGATGATAATAGATGTATTCTAAGGGTCACGAATCCTTAAAATAGTTATAAAAAGGATAAATAAACAACAAAATATGATAAGAAATCAAAACCAAATCAATTCAAAGCAATAGTAATTATGTTCTTGGACTTAACCCCGGTAATAGCGCATTTAGCCACTCATGGACATAACCATAATCACGATGAATGAATACATGATAAAATCCATAAATAAATTAAAATAAATAGATAAAAACACTAATTGAAGTTTTTTATAGCCCCTCTCCAAGATTCCACTATGGCCAAGGTGGATAACATTAAGTTCAAGTGTCCTATTTATAGGAGGATAAAACTGCCGATTTTTGCACTAGGTCTGCGTCAGGGAGCTCATAGTAGGGAATAGGGCGTGTGAAGTGTACCCATTGAGTAGAAACAATGTTTTAGGTCACTTATTAATATATCTATGTATGGCACACGCCCTATAGCCATGTATTGGGTCAGATACGCGCCATGGACATCCAAAGTGTCCATTTTACGTCAAATCTTGTACCGTGCTTTCATTGATCCATTCCAAGAATTTTTGTATTGTCATTAATATATCATAATAATTAAATCACCAAGCATAATATAGTATTAAAACCCATAAATTAGAGCTCAAAACAACACACAATCTATAACGGTGAACTAAAAACTTAAGCTAAGAACTAGTTTCGTCCTATTAATCTTTAACTTAGTGTTTTGACTCTTGGCTTGATTAAATTGAACCTTGAACACTATAAACAAGTTTTTTCATATATAATTATACAATTATACCATTAGAAACTCATTACACACACTAGAGTTCATCGAGATCAACTAGAACAACACATAGCTCAAGTTAGTAACACTAGTTTTCTTGTTTTCACTCTTAGTGATCAATTTAAGTACAAACTTATTTGGAAGACACCTGAAACATTGTAATCAAATACTTAAACACTTCGATTATTATTTATATCAATATTCACCCATTAAGATGTAACACCCCGAATCTTGTACCCAAAATCTGGTACCCAAAAAGCTACACGGTGCTCATGACCCCGAAGGACCACAAACAAATCCATGACTGATATTTGTAACTGAGCATTGCATAATATGATGTAAAAATGAAGAATTAAAGAATGAAAAGCCATAAGGTTCAAATATATGATAAAACATAACATCTGGAAATGCGATACATCATTACTAAAACAACTGAAATAACTGCAAACATGCTATAGTCTGAAAACCTGTTGACTATCTGAATAATGAGTTGATGGGACATATCCCCAACTAACTCCAACTACTGAAATAACTAAGTACTAAATATATAAAATAATCAAATCATAACATCCTCAAATGATGAGGACTTACTGCTGACTCTGATAGCTGAAAATGGAATGCTACTGATGCTCTGGAGCTCGTACTTCTGAACCTATGGTATAAAAATACCATAACGCAAATGCGTTAGTACAATTGAATATACCAGTAAGCAACTGAGGTAGGCTGAATACAAAGGGTTTATATGCATGAACAATGCTAACTAACTGTATGACATAATTGTGAGAATACATACATGAGTACGTAACTATTACTGGATTCATGAGTAATACTGACTACTGAGTCTGAATATTGATAAAATAAGGTACTGATAACTGATATAACTAATGTAACTGATATTGGGTGACTGTGTATGACAGTCTAGGTTCTAATGGAACTAGCTGAGTTCCGTACTGAGCTGAGTGATTGTATCTGACAATCTTGGTTTCTGTAGAACTATCTGAGTTCTATTACTGAGACTGGATAACTGTATCTGGCAGTCCTGATTCTGTAACTGAAACTGTGGGAGAATTTATTTGACCGACATATCCCTTTTGTAAAATAAATTTGGGGTCCAACCTGTAACCCCAGTTGGAAGGGTGTCAATACCGCGCCACTGGTAAGGACAAACTGTGAGAAATTCCTCGTCTAACAGGTCCTCGTCTAACAGGTACTCTAAGAAGAATGGTGGGACTCTCAAATAATAGGTTAAGCCACCCCATCTACCCTCAACTAGCAGGTTTGATGTATCAACCTACGCCGGCTACGTAGTTCTGGAGCACAAGGATTGCTTCTAAGAATCAAACCCTTTACTAACAGGTGAGTTCCCATCCTTGGGCTCCCTTGGTGCTGAATCCTACTACCATCTGAATAAACACTGAACATGATTAACTGAACTGAATTGAACTGAGTTCATTGAGTTTCGTTAACTGACAAAATACTATTGAGATCTGCTAACTAACTGAGATTACTAAGTTTTCCTGAGTTATGTAACTGATTGAATTCTACTGAGTTCTGAAACTGACTGAGAATACTACTAATCAATACATGACTGAGATTTATCATGAAATTGATGCTGGCTCTAGGCACACAGTTAAGTTGTCGGGTACAAGTACCCTCAGGACTCGATAGCATAAAACTGATAAGACATGACACTTCTTGAACACATAATCATGGTTAATAATAATTCATAGTACTATCATTGGGGATTTTCATGAAGTATTTGCATACCACAGGATTACACATGAATAAAAATGCATATAAACATGTCATAATTCCCTAAGCCTAATCTCATGAGCATTACATCAATCTATTACAAGGCATAACAATAGCATGGGAGTCATTTTGAACATAATGGTAACATAAATTCATCATTTAGGTTCTATTGAGTCATAATGCACAAGTATTATTCTCTTAGGCATTTTATCAAACACCTAGTATGCATAAATTAGAGCTTAGGCATGATATCAAATTAATACCACATGATTCCCTAATTCAACTCAATTTCATAAATTTCAACCCACACACTAGCGTAGTTTCATGAACAACACATAAAGACTCCAACTTGGGAATCCTACAACAATAACTACATGAACATAATCAATCTACATCATAAACATCACAATTCATAATTTAAAATTGAATTTTTGGGCTTCATGGATGAAAGGAATCCATGAATGAACACTTGACATACCTTGGATGGAAAATTCTTGAAAACTAACGGTAGAATCTCTTGAATTTGAAGCTCCTATGAAAACTCTAGACTTGTTCTTGAGAGTATTTGAGAGTAACAATAATATTTTGGTGAAATAAGGGCTGAATCTCGTGTTATAGGCTTATATAGGGGTGGGAAATTGACCCTTTTGCCCTTAAAAACATGGATATTTAATGACTGAAAACTGTGCATCGACGCGATTGGCGACACGACGTATCGATGCATCAACGCGATACCTGACACGTTGCGCCAAGCCTCAGTAGTTTTACCGGCAGTCCCTGCAATAATGTTAACCAATGCGACAGGCGATGCGGCGCGCCAAGATCGCGTTGGACCACTATTTTGGGACACTAAACATGTTCTAAATGAGGTTCGAAAAATCTAAAACTTATCTGGAAACACCTATTGACCTCTCTGATCATGAATTAACAAAAATACGGACCATTAAAGGACATTAAGGTGGCAAAATGAGATTGCCAAATTTCGAAGGTCAAAAATAAACTAAGTCTGGAAACTTAGCTAGAATTTTCTAAGTATGGGACCTCCTTGACAAACTTTAAGAACTAATTTAAGCTTAGAAATTTTATGGGGTCTTACATAAGCACAAAAGAAGTCCACAAAACAAAGCTAATTAAGCCCGAATAACAACTTTGAGGTGCATAAATCCACCTCAGATGATCGACCAGGTCCTTTAAAATCAACTTGTTCAGCAAAGTAGAACTTACATGTCCTAGCGTTGTATACCATAAATCAATATCTTCACTTTGAACACTTAAGCAAGTTAATTCTCCATCAGCACAGATTCTTAATCAGCCACATACATATTTTTTATCCTCTTAGCCTTGAGAATAACTTTCCCAAATTTCAAGCTTGACATAGTACATCCATCAGCTGAGAATTTAAACTCATTACCTTTGTCACAGATTTAAGAAACACTTAGAAGGCTGTACTTGAGGCCATTCACATATTACACATCTTCTATTATTTGATCTAGAGATCCTTCAATCTCCCCCACACCATAAATATAACCTTTTTTACTATTTTCAAAAGAAACACCTCTACCTTGAAGTGTCTTGAGAGAAAGAAAGCAATCAATCCTCCATATCATATGCTTTGAACATCCACTATCCATGAACTAGTTTTGACTGTATTCCTCTCCCCCTTACATGCAAGCATAGTCATTTGTTATATTTAGGAACCCACTTGAGTTTGAGTTCCTAATTGAAAGACAAATGTGTGATCAAATCTTTCTTGGCCCATCTAGGTAGAGAGTTCCTTTTCTTCATATTTTTCAAGGGCATGAAACACTTAGGATAATATCTCTCCTGATGGATGTATTTAGTACTGGTTATTCTAGATATAAGCCAGTACTGACAGTTTTTCTTCAAGTGTTTATCTCTTCCATAGTGAGTACATAGAGGTTTGTGGACCTTATTTCTACTACAATGAACAACTTTTCAATGTGACCCAAGTGATTAGATTTTGTACTAATATCCAAGCCCTTTACTATTATTGACACTCTAACTACTTAGATTAGAAAGAATTTGTGAAGAAGTGGTCTATTTTAGTGATTTGTCAAGTTCTTCCATTAGACGGACCAGGCCCCTTTTTAATTCTTTATTCTTATGAAGTACAGTCATAAGATACTTTTGAGAATCCCTCAACTTTTTGTCAAGCTCAATTTGAAGCCTTGAAGCTTCTTTCTTCCCTTTACCATTAGAATCATTTATTTTTTCCAGTTGACTTATTAAATTCAGATTCTCATAATTTTGTGAATAATTTTTCTGTTTAAGATATATCAAGAGTTAATGAAATCAATTCAAGATCTTGATTTTATAATTTCTCTTCTAGAGCATTTTCTCAGTAGTCAGTTCATACACAAAATCAATCAACACATTTGCTAGCTTCTTTATCTTTCTAACAGAGTATTTATCTAAAATTTTCTTAATGTCAGAGAGAGTTACCTCATTTTTTTCTTCATCTTCAGTGGTTTTCATGAGAGAAAATAAGGAATCATAGGTAACATCACACTCTTCCACAGCCAGGATAGACGCATCTTAAGTCTTTTCAGCTTTATCAGATTCACTAAAGGAATCTCTCCACACTGCTAGGTCCTGCTTCACTGCATAGTCAGTTGCATCCTTTCTTCTTGATTTTAAAGGGACTGGGTCCTTGTTCTTTCCTTTGTTACCTATAGTCTTTATATATTCGTGGTAATCCATTTTTTGTGTTTGACAGTCCATAATAAAATGCTTAGGAGTTCCATATTTGTCACAAACTTCAACAAATGCCTCCCCTTCTTATGCTACTTTCTCTTCTTTGAAACTAACCACTTTTCTTTATAGCTCTGATAATATTTTTGCCAAAAAGGCAATATCAATGTCTTCTTCACTTGAATCAGGCTTTGAAGCCTTTAATGCTAGAGATTTTTTCCTTTTTACTTCTTTCTTCTCTTATCCTTGCGGCTTCTTAAACTCATGAGTCTTTAGATTACTAATGAGTTCATCCATAGTGAGAGTCTTGAAGTTTCTTGCCTCAGTAATAGCATCCACTTTGCTTTCCCAAGACTTAGGAAGAACATCTAGAATTTTTCTCACTTGCTTTTGATCTCTATCATCAAACTCTATTATGTTTTGACAACCATCTTTGTTATGTATCTTTCTTAGACCTCTCTGACAGACACATGAGTACCATCAAGTATTATATCTATCATCTCACTATCCTTAACCATAAAGAAGTCATACATCCTGATTTTCCACCACCCATAGCACTGCCTATTAAATTGGGGTGGTCTAGTTGTAGATTGTCCTTCTTCCAGATTCTTCCTGATTAGATGGAGCAGTAATGATCAATAAATCACTCTTGCTATGAACCTTTAGTGTTCTTAATCTGATACTAATTGTTAAAATATGGGGAGAGGGGGTTGTACCACACTACGAGGGACCAGTTTCCTTAAAGTCAGACACAGACAATCAAATGGTAAAGCAACAAGTAAATAACACTTTATAAGAAATTTAAAAAATACATAATTTAATATGGAAACCTCCTTGCTCAAGGGATAAAAAACCACCCCTTGCCCTCATAAGCACTCATGAATCTACTATAATCAACCTCTTGATTACAGACTTAATTTGAACCTAACTCTAGGCTCAACTAATTTGCAACAACTCTATTACAAACTCTCCTTAACAACTCTGCCAAGAACACACCTCAATATTGATTAACTCTAACCAATATCAAACTCAAGTAACTCTACCTAAGCAATCTCAAGAACACAAGAAAGGGCATTACTCTTATAATACGAGTGATTCGATTACAGACTCAAACATGACTCAAGAACACTCAATATTTTTGCACACATAGAAACTATGAACTTGAGCAATTTTGCAAAGTTGAGTTTTCACCGATTATTCACTTGAACAATCAGATTGCAAAAATTGGTGAATTGAAGAGCATTCTTTTCTATTTATAGCTGGATAGTGATTAAGGTAGAAATAAGATTAGGTCAGGTGCCCTGAGAGGTACAAGATCACCTGTGCAGTTGTTACACTAAAAGACAAAACTACGTAGGACAGTGACAATTGTACTGAATTCATAAAAACCCAGGATCTTGGTCCCTTTTTGTCAGCTGATCATCATCAAAATAAGATTTAGCATCTTGAATTTATTTTTTCAATAGGAGTAGTGTTGTCCATTAAAGTATGGTGTGACTTGCTCTAATATCAATTGAAAGTCAAGAGGGGGGAGTGAACTGAAATTTCTTAAGTCGACTGTCAAGTTAGACAGTCAACTTTCCTGTACATAAGTATACTTACACAGAATAAAGTTGAAATTAATGATACAGATAAATAAATAAGTACGTAGAGTAAAAATACAATAATTTATCCTAGTTCGGAATACCAATGTGGTGCCTACTTCCAGTTCCCTTGTGTTTCAAGGGTTTTCTTTCAATTCTTCAAAGTAGTGTCGGAATACAGATGCGGAAAACAAGTTCTGAAGCTTATTTAGATATTCAGATCTTGTGACAAAGCTTCAACTGTAATAACTAAGTTGACTCGATCTTTCTTTTATGACTATTGTAAACGAAGAGTCCAAAGTTCTTATCAAGAATAAGATTGAAACAAACTCAGATCTTTCGTGAAGTTGCATGTCTTCTTCGATCCTTAGTCTTGGCTTTTATATCTTTCAGATGCTTCTGCTTCTTTTCTTCATAAGGAAAGCCAATGGATTTCTTCTCAATCGAGGATTTTAAATGATTCCTTCATTGAGGGATTTGCACCATATGATATGTCCATATCAGATATGTCCATACGTGGTGTAACCTTCCTTTCTCACAGCCATATATGTCCATATCAGATATATCTATGTAGAGGGTGTGATCTTCTTTCTTTTTGCCTTGCCGTGAGAGATGTTGTTATGATTGATTTTCAATCATCTTTGATTGCCTTGTCATGAGATATGTCTAGTAAGATCTTTGATTGATGTGGTTCCATATTCAGTGCCGCCATCTTGGATGGATAATCCTTGCCTTGTGCAAGATATTCTTCCATCTATAGATATCTTCTGCATCCTTGTGCAAGATATTCTTCCATCCTTAGAGATCTTCTGTATCCTGCAAATTGTCAATTATTAGTTTGTCATTAATAAAACATATTACGTTGATATGGAAAGCTAACATATATTAGCATGGTTGAAGACACAATTGATTCTTGGATAATTTGTGGGGGGGTATTTTTGTAAATAAATAATTTTTTACAAAAAATTTATGCGATGCATGTTATTTTCATTACACCAAATCAAACAATGCATAAAAAATAATTCCGACATAATTATTGCGAACATAACTAATATCAATATTATTAATACAAACATACTAACACACCTTATTCAACATTAATCTACTACGCACCATGAAAGGTTGCGTAGTGTATACATAATATATATACACGATCACGAGATGTCATGATACCGCTAATAGTAGTGTGTACAGTAGAAAGGTAAAGAGCAAATTGATCATGCCTCAGGCATATTCAATAGTAAATTTCAAATAATGATACAGATGGATATTTATTTGGAAAAAAGAAAAAAAGAAGAAGGAACAAGAAATAGTGATGGAGGAAGAAATGCACGTGTAGAAAGAGAAGAAAGGAAGAGGACTGAGGAGTGAAGACAAAGGTGACGGCTGGACTAAAGGGGGAACTCCAAATTCCCCGTGAAAACTATTTGGATTCATCCATAATTCACAAAAATATAAACATCCATCCATTTTTCCCCCCTCTCCACTACTTTCCATTTTATAAATGCCTCTGTATAAACTATATATGCATGGATTATTACCACTTTCAATCCTTCATGTCCCATCTCACTGGTAGATGCTTCTTGTTTAATTTTTACTTCCACTTGATAATCTAATTATTGAGTACTGCTTAATAAATATTACTCCAATTACTCCTTTGGAGAAGAATGACCTAGTTTGATTTGGTACGAAATTTAATTTTTATTTTTTTTAATTTTATGATTCTAAATAAAAATTATGTCAAAAATATCAAAATATCTTTTAATCTTATGATTTTAAACATGCGGTGTGAAAGATTGAAAATAAAATTTGACAAAAAAAAAAATATTCTTTTTTAAAACAGATTTAAAAGAAAAGTAGCTCAATTTGTTTGAAACCGAGGGAGTATATTATTTTCACCGATTTACTAATTTTGAGTTTTGGCGCGCACACTAAAATCTAGTTGGAAAAACAGTCTTGCGTGGTAATTTCTTACTTGACCTTTAGGTTGCTAATAATATATAGCTAGCATTTTGAACTACTTTTTTAATATATTTAAATTATACATGGTGGTAGCATTAACGTATTTTATACCATCAACAAAATTTTACTAGCGGTAAGAGGTTACTTATCATCTTTTGTAGGTTACTGATTCATACTTGATATAAAAAGTTACATGTAATGACATGATATTCTTCGACATGGTCCAAACGGGAGAATATTAATGAATGATATTACCAAGAAAAAAGGTTTCTATATTGATGCCTAAAACACTATATCCCCTAGATCCAAAATAAATAAATTTAATATTAACATTTTTTTTATGATACAAAATGAATGAATTCTTTAAAGTCTAAAAATTACTATTAATTAATTTTTCCAAAATCATTCTTTTCTTTAATGAGATCCGCTTTTTAATTATCTCTGAGTTTAAGAAAAACTTGAGAAATAGCAGAAATATAATATATATATATATATATATATATATAAGTGTACCTGATCTTTAAAATGTTGTTTGAATTGTTCATTCTTTATTAAAAGTTTTTGCTTTAGATAGTGACGGACTCAGGATCTAGAGATAATGGGTGCTTAAAAAAACAAAAAAACAAAATCACCTCAATGAGGTTGGTTTCTTTATGTGTTCCTTAGTGAGAATTCTGGCTCCGTCATTGGTCTCAACACGCCATGTCTAATGGCGGTCCCTGAATTTAGGGATAGTGGGTATTTAAAAAAGAAAATCACCTCAATGAGGTTCGAACCCCCAATGAAGGACCTTAAGATCAACCCAAATTTCAATGCACCCACTCAATTTTTTGTTATAGTGGGTGCTTTTATATGTTTTATACCTATTTTCATATATTTTTATGTAACTATACCTATTTCGTATCGAGTTTAGTGGGTGACGGAGCACCCCAAAATACAACATAGGTCCGTCCCGACTTTAGAAAAAACATTTTTTTACATGTTTTTCATAATATTTAAGAGTAAAGATTAACTAAATATATTTATGATAAAACCTTTGCTTATTAGAAGTCACTAGAATTAACGACAGCTATACTTTTCTCATTTGTTTAAGAATTCTAAATCTACTAAATTTGATTTTAAGAAGAAAAAAATCTAGAAATAAATATAAAAATATTTAAAATAAGAAAAAAATTAAGAAATATTAATTTTTTTAAAAGTTTTAAGTATATAATAAGAATGTAATCAATGATTTTACAAAAATCTGACTTTAAAAAAATGAAAGATTTTAAATATAGAAAAAAATAATCATACCATAAATATGGTGCAAATTGATGAGTCTCTCTTAGCCACTGACAGCAAAGGAAAGAAGTATTGTATGACAAACGCAAAGTGATGATTTATCAACCACTTAAAAGTTCTGGTGGTAAAATACATATATGTTTACATTAAAATATATGTTTATATTATTATATTAAAATGTAAAGAATCTTTGAAAAGTGATTTGAACTATTTATAACTTATTAAAAATCTTTGCAATAGATAAAATTATTTAATTTTTAGTAATTAAATATTACACGTGCGAGACACATACGATTAAATTAGTATATATATACACGCATATGTCAGGAGTCCCAAACCTGATTATTGTGGTATTAAAGCGGAGAAGAATACAGAAACACAGGCACCATATGTAATAATGTATAAAAAAAGTATAAATATAGTTCCCCTCCAGGAAGAGCGTCAATTCATAGCACTGATAAAAAGTTACATTATTTTACCATTGAAATTTGTTGCTGAAAATGTTCAATATTTATTCCTTCAGATATTTTGATTTAGTCAATAAAAAATAATAATAATATTTGTACATAAAAAAAAAAATAGGAAGCTTTCAGTATTTCAATGAAAAATATAAATTTTTTGAGTTGATTAGGTAGGAATGGAATGAAAAAAATCGTGCTTTTATAATATAAATTTCTCACGATTAGCGAAGAAAAATATCTTTTATTTTAAATAGTGTAACAAGGCATCCTAATTACTACTCCCTTCCCTTCCGTTCAAAATAATTAATATTTTAATTTTGGGCACATGAATTAAGAATTTGCTTATTTCTAAAAATTAAGAAAGGTTTTGACGAAAATAACTTTAATTATGATTTGCTTTGTAGGTTGACATAATTATTACGTATTAAATTTGTAGATTGATTAGGAATGTATCAAGAGCATATTTAAGAAAAAAGAATAAATCTCTTTTTGATTTTGTAAAACATTAATTATTTTTAATTTAGGTAATTTATCAAAAGTTGAACATTAATAGGTGAAAATCGTTGTCATCATTCAATTTTGCTTTAAAAATTAGCTTTCTTCTCCAACTTTAAACAATTATCATATTCTTTCCTTTATTCTTTGCAATCTTCATTTTGCTCTTGTAATTTTAATCATATATTTATGTACTATTTATTTATATTATATATAATATATAGTCTTTTTACCTAATATACTTATGTATTTTATTTAAGTTCGTTAACATTATAAGCAAAATAATACTTTTTATAAATTTGTTATAAAATTTAATGTTATTTGAACATTATTTTAATATTATATTTTTTAAGGAGTTGTTTGGTGTGAGGTAATAATTCAGAGATAAAATTCGGGATTATTTTAGGTATTACTTAGTCTCACAATTATGGGAGAAGGACGAAAATAGCCCTTCTCCTAAAACTTATTCCACAAAAATAGTCCGTATTTTTAATTCCCACTTAATAGCCGTTAAAATAATATCATATTTTAGCCATCTTCTAATCACTGGTAAGAAGCCGCAAAAATAGCATAATATATTTTTCTTTTCAATTGAAACTCACACTTTCCTTCCCCAATTTTACCTTAGGATTCTTTTCCATTAAAATCTCACAAATCCTCTTTCAAATACACCATATTACCTTAAAATACCTTCTTAAATTGTATATAAATATACAATATCCTCCGTCAATTAGCTTTAATTTTTTTTTTCATTCACAATTAGCTTCAGTTGATACGAAATTATGATTTCAAGTTCGATTTTAGTTTCAATTATGCTACAATACGGAGGAGAGTGGTTAAGTGATGTACACTTTGAAAAGTTTACAATCAATGGAGTACTTTTAAATTTGGATTGCAGGTACGAATATTTTGTTGAGTCTAGAGCGAAATTCTGGTTTAATGATAATAAAATATATTTTAATGAGTGAATCTATGATTATTTACAATGATATGAGTATTAGACTTTATATGGAGATGAAGAAAAAATTTTGGATATAAATGAATTTTCATTGTGTATAACACTACAAAACACATTTAAAAATGGAGAATCCTCAATCGGAAATTTGATCAAAACATCTCTGACTTCTATTCAAGTTCATTTGATACCTATTTCTGATTATACAATTGAAGATGAAGAAATGGAAGAACAGATCGAATCGATAATTAAGGATCTACTTTATAGAGATGTTGAAGAAGGGAAACTGTACTGGGATAAAAATACAATATCAAGTGTGATGAAACATTATTCAATCCGTGAGAGATTCCAATTTAAGGTGAAAAGATCATCATCATCAAGGTATAATATTTTCTGCTAGTGTGCTGGATACAGACTACATATTGTTGTCTGTATACAAGGGAACAATGTTGTCTGCTAGTGTGCTGGATGCAGCAGGTGAGTTTTATGAATTTTTTTTAGACAAAATTATGTATATGCTGGCATGCACTGATTGACACTTTTCCACTTTTTTAATCAGGACATATTTTGCCACTAGCATATGTTGTTGTTGATTCTGAAAATGATGCTTTATGGGAATGGTTTTTCCGCATGTTTAACACTGCTTTTGGTAAAAGAGAAGGCATGTGCATAGTATCTGATAGGCATGACAACATATTAAAAGCTGCTGTACTTGTATATCCAAATGTGGCTCACTGTATATGCATCTACCATCTATGGAACAACATCAAGGGTAGATTTAAGAAGAATCAAAATCAAAGGGGATCTTCTTTACAATGACCAGAACATACATAAAGGCAGACTTTGATCAGCTTATGGAAGACATAAACAATAGGGTGAAGGAGTATTTGTTTGATATAGGCTATGAAAAATGGCTTATAGCTCATGCCTATGTCAACAGGTCGATGTTCATGACTTCAAACATAGCAGAATTCGTAAATTCAACAAATAGAGATGCAAGAGACCTGCTAATTAAAAAATTCCTATAATTTATGATGGATCTGGTCATGAGATGAAATAATAAGCATAGACAACATTCAGAAGCAACATTTACAGAACTGGAAAATAAATACAATATAATAATGAGATAAAATCTCATTCTATCAAATAAAATGAAGGTATTACTTCTTATTTCTACTTCACAGACACTTACATATTGTAATGTGTACACTATATACTAATATATTTATACATTGCAGGTGATGGGTTCTACTCATTATTCTTATGTAGTCATTGAGGAAACTGGAAAATGAAACATTATTTGCATGTGTGAAAAAATATTTCTTCCTACAATTTCAAGTAGATGGTATACCTTGTCCACATGTTATGGCGGTCCTAACTTACACGCATATGGACTTACAAACCTATTGTGCTCCATATTACATAAGAGAAAATTTTTTGAAAGCATATGAACTTTCAGTTATACCACTTCCTGATGAAATAGCTTGACACATCCCAGCAGAGATATCAGCTGATATAGTACTGCCACCAATCTGGAAATCAAAACTAGGAAGACCAAAAAAGAACAATTGAGGAAAGGGCATTGTGGACTACTTTAAGCAACAAATTTCATTTGGACGCCGTGGAAAAATAAGACACAATCGAAGAACATGTGGAAATGCTCCAACAAGAATCTAATAGGATGCTGCTGCAAGAGCACTTTTATCTCCATTATTTTCCTTGAAAAAAATGCTATTCTATTCATAGCAATGTAATAGCAACAATATTATTTTACTTCAAATGCATTCTACTCTTACAGAAATCTGTGCATTATGGTATTTCATTTAGCCACATTTTTTGGTGAGGTGCACTAATCAACTCATCTGAGCTGGGGGAGGGGGTGTAATTTTCTGCTACAATGCTTAATAAATCTGCATATCATCTGTGTTAATCATGTATAATACCTATATACAGTTTGAATATATATAAGTACTAGTACTTGTCTTTTGAATTAATTAGCAAATACATAGCACCTCTATATTTTGAATATAACTACTTTTATAAACTATATAAATACTTTATTACAACAATATTAAAGTTCTATATCTAGTTGGGATAAATGTATAAAATTGTAGAAATAGTGTGCTTAAACTATGTAACAACTGTATAGGAACTGAATAAATATTGCATATATACTGAATATTGGTATAAATTTACATAAATACTTCATATAATATTGTAACTATTGTATAGGACCTGTATATGAATTGCATATGACCTATGTACAGGCTGTGTAACTACTATATAGGACCTGTATATATACTGCATATAAAGTACCGCATATGAACTATGTAATTTCTATATAGCATTTGCATATATATATATATATATATATATATATATATTAGATTATAAAACTACTTTATATGACCTGCGTTAACAATGTGTAAGTTTTATATTTTATTGGAATGTTGATTTTAAATTTGCATAAATACTGCATATGACCTGTGTACAGACTGTGTAACTATTATATAGGATCTGTATATATACTGCATATAAAGTACTGCATATGAACTGTGTAATTTCTGTATAGCACCTGCGTATATATTATATATTAAACTATATAACTACTTTATATGACCTGTGTCAATAATGTGTAAGTTTTATATTTTGTTGGTATAAATTTTCATAAATATTGCATATAAGCTGCATATAACCTGTGTACATACTATGTAACAACTATATACGACCTGTATATACACTGCATATGAACTGTGTAATTTCTGTATAGCACCTGTATACATATTGGATATTAAGCTATGTAGGAACTGAATAAATGTTGCATATATACTAAATATCAATTTTGATCAACGTAAACTAATATTTCAGCACAATTGTACAGAATTGTATCAATTACCAAAACATATAGTATTCGGCATAATATTTCATAACAAGAATCTCCGAGTGTATCAACACCAAACAAAAATAACCCTAAGCATTTCAACACTAAAACATATCTAACATCAATACTTCAAAGACATTTCTAACTAAATTTATTGCACACCATCCTTTTTCTTCAATAATTGACCAGTAGATTCATCTTCACTAACTGCACATTGGCCTTGTTTCTTCTTTCCATAATCCCACAACAACACACCATACCGAGTACGAATAACATCAATATCATCTAGATGATTAGAAATTTCAAGACCATCAAGCAAATACTCAGCAAAGGCAGCAATAAATACACCATAGTCCCTGCAAACATAATACATCATTAGTATAATTGACAAAAAAGTATGTAAAAATGAGCAATTGAATGTACATTCAATATATTACGCGTTAGCTTGCGTTGGCATTCCATCAACAATACAAATATCAAAAGAATTAGCCACTGGAAGTCCATCGCTCCTACTTTCCCAAAATCCAATACAAGAAAGAAAGTGTGAAATTAATTTTGAATATGCTGCAACTGATTTCTGAATACAAACGGCATGTCTTGCACCATGCATTAAATCATACACATATATGCATTGATCTTTAAAAGACAGCTCACCAAAATCCAGTGGAACTCCTCAACAAGATTAATTGGGAAAAGAACATTATCAACACTATTTCACAGGATGTTGCATCTCATAAAAATCCAAGCATGTACTTAAGTGATAAGTGTTACATCTCTATTATTCTCCACAAAACGCTTATACAAAGTCTGAATCAAGCAGTTAAACCAACAATCGGTGGTTGTAAATTTAACTGAATCTCAAACAGGCCCGTATCTTGACTTCTTTCGCAAATAGTAAAAGATAACATCAATATGCTGAAAATACGAACAACAAAACCACGTTAAAATGCTAAAAATGAATACAGAACACTAATTTAAATCATATAAATACAAGCTACTTATATAACATGCATCAGATCAACTACTGCATACAAACTGTGTATCTACTGTTTAGGACCTGTACATATATATACTGAATAGCAACTAGTGCATTTAAATTATGTACATACTGTGTAAACACTGCATAGGACCTTTATATATATATTGCATATTAAGTGTTGCATATAAACTGCACATAAAGTACTGCATAAATAAAGCATAGAACTTATATAACATTCATCATATACAAAATTTCAGTATTTCAATTAGATTATCACTATCATGTACAGAAACAAAAGATATATAACCTACTTAACTAACAAATTCATTATTTATTGAATCGATTAACGGTACTTCTGGACATGCCAATGTGAAGAACCACTCTTTCATTTTAACAATATCAACTCCATAGTCAAAATATTTTCGGAGAGCATTAACAGAATCGAAATAAACAGGCCTGGAAAAAAATATTACAAAAATTGTAATATATGATAAAATAAAGTAACACAAAAAGAAATTACAAACAAAAACTTACATCTATTTAACACGCAACGATCTTGCAACAAACTTGTTAAACTTTAACGTCACTTTCAAATCATCAATTCGCTCCGTAAGACTCTTCACAAAAGGATGCTTTATAGACAAGACATGTTTTCTTGACTGAGCATTCGCTACACACTTAGATGATTGGCCTTCAACTTTGCCACAATCAGAATCAAATTTTGACAAAAATGGAGATTCACATACTGCCGCTGGCTTACGTAATCGGCGAGGAATAGCAGGTGTTTTATCCAACATAACAGGCACAACCACCAAGTTTTCCTCAATCCCTTTAACATTATCACTTGTAGTTGCATCAACTTTTCTAACATTATCACATATTAAATCAGTCGCATCAATTGTTGCAACACTTTTATCGGGTTGAGTGAACTTAGATATTTCAGCATCTGGAATTTCTGACCAGTCAAGCTCATTCTGGCTAACCACTGCCACCTTACTTTCTTTTTGTGTCTTTTGATCATGAAAAAGTTGAGTAAATTTAGATACTTCAGAATCAGTAAAATTAGATCAATCACTATCAACCTGACTATTTCTACCCTCCCCTATATCCTTATTTTCACCTGAGCTTTGTATGAACTTCAAAAAATCAAAATCTGAAAAATTCTTCCAAGCAACATCTTTTAAAGTTTTAACCGCAGAATCAAAATCGACATGACCACCTACACAATCACCTACAAAATTAACTTTCTCTCCATCGACATCCACCAAATGCCCAATTACGTCACCACCTACAAAATCTGTTGCTTTCCCTATATCATCTATCAAATTATCACTTATATGATCCACTTCCGGTACAACATCATTTTCTTATCCTATATTAGGTGGATCATTAACTTAATCATCACTTGTACCACTAACATTAGGTGTGTCATCATTTTTTTCATTTGAATTGTCACCATCGTTATCACCAATTGATAAATCAACCTTTAAAAAAACTTTATAAAATAAGTACAATAGTGTATATAAGATTGGTTAAAAAAATAGGAGAAATTCAGGAAAAAGGATACCTTAGGCTTATTCTTTATATCTAGAGCTCGAAAATTCAATTCAAATGAGGATTTCATAAACTTCTCCGTCGAGGAAACCTTTTCCGTTAACTAAACATAAAAGGAAAAAGTCAACACATCAATTAACAAAAACATACAAATATTAATAAAAACCTTCGACATACCATTTTAACATCACTTCGCAAAAGTGTCAATTCATTATCTGATTGAATGACTACATTCTTGTTTACTGGTGCTAGGTAAATCAATAGAGTGTACAACCGCATCCACAGGTTTGAAATCAAGTAATTGAAGGATTATTTTTTCAAGAACTATCAGCGTAATGTTACGCAACACAACCTACACATAAAAAACAACACTCGACATTCGTTACAATTTAACAAAGTATATATAAATTACAATTTAAAACAACGATATAACAACTCTTGCCTAATATACAAAAATGCAGACTTGACCTCCTTGTATGTTGGTCTATACTTTATAAAATCAATTCAGTATACGTGGTACACCATCGCTCACTCGGTCAGCAAGATAACCATCGACATAAGGACAACACTCATAAAATCAACATTGAAATACAAGAGGAAAATCAGCACAACGATACATAGTTTTTCACTGATAAACCTTAGACTTCATTGACTTCAACATCAGACGAAAATATAATTTTTCCCAAGAAAATATTTCATAGTTCCCAGATTCAACCAATAAGAAATCATTCTTAGTTATAACATAACTATACATGACAGAAAAAATAAAGGAATAAATGAAGAAAAAAACAGAAATTTGTAAAGCATCTTCATCACATCGCCATTTTTTTTTCCATAAAACACTCTTCTAAATCAAGCTTTGTGACCTTGGACTTTCCTGAAAAATACAACTACATGAGCTTACTTTCTTCACTAACAGCAAACTCATTATTGTAATTTTTGGTAAATTTTAAGCCGCTAATTATAACAAACTCTTGTAAGCCGAAACGTAACCTAGTGTTATTCACTTTAATCCATATTTCATCATCTTTCTCACAAACAAGTTTTCCAAGCAATATTCCATGGATAAGTTGATTTTAAGGAAAAACATTTGGTAAAAATAAGAAATACCCAAAGCAACTATTATTAAACAAATCAAGTTGCTTCTTGTCCAACTTAGATTTCAACACAGTCACAATAGTACAGTTTGTGTGCACACTAAGTTGACACTTGTAATGATCAGATGGACCAAGAAACAAATCCCAAACCTGCAATACATAAGTGTGCTTTAAGGTATAAATATTTCAAAGAGCTACATATATTACTCATACAGTATTGCTAATTATACACCGTTACAGTATAAATAGTCAAACTATACACAATTCTTATACAATCCTGATACACAAATAGTTGTACAGGCAATATACAATAAGTATATGCATACAGTATAAATATTCAAGCTATACACAGTTCTTATACAATCCTGATACACATATAGTTATATAGTAAATGTACACTAATTTTACTAATACAGTAATCATTAAAGTAGTGTTGCTAATTTTACACAGTTACAATATAAATATTCAAACTATACACAATTCTTATACAATATTGATACATAAATAGCTGTACTGTCAATGTACAATAATTGTACGCATACAGTATAAATATTCAAACTATACACAGTTCTTATACAATTCTGATGCAGAAATATCTATACAGTCAATGCATACTAATTTTAGTCATACAGTATAAATATTCAAACTATACACAGTTCCTATATAATCCTAATTCTCAAATAGTTATGCATTCAATGTACACTAATTTTACTCATATTACAACAACCTTGTTAATTTTACAAAGTCACAATATAAATATTCAAACTATACACAGTTCTTATTCAATTCTGATACACAAATAGTTATACAGTCAATGTACAATAAATTTCACAAAAATCACTACCCACTATATTTCATATACAACACTGACACATATTATATACTTCAATAACACATGTATTTCAAACATGCACAAATTCTACACAACAAGTAAACATCTATCGGACATAATTAATACATACAAAAGCACAAATAATGTACCTCAAAATCAGTTAATTTGGGTATTTTTCTCTTCCAAGAAAATTTTTTACTTTTCTTTTTGGATGATTGAGCATTATCTTCTCCGTCATTTGATCGATTCCTTTTTTTCGGAGGAACAAGAGCATCTCTTTCATCAGTCACAATTATCTTCTCCTTTCCTTTAGATGACTTACCATCATCTTCATCATTTTTTGAATCACTATTTATTTTTACGAATGACAACAAGATTTGTATCATCACTCAGATCTATATGTGCCTTTTTTTTAGTTGTTTTTTTTTGTTTCGCCATTGATGGATCAACTACTAATTTACCTCGAGACCTAGTAATTCGACTAGGACTAGCATGAACATTCTTCAAATCCTTCAATCAAACTTCAGGATTTGTTAAATCTTCAAAATCATTATCTGGAGCAACGAAATTAGGATCATATCTTATACCTTTACCAACTAATTTTGTATCAGTATTAACTTTTTTCTTCATTTTCGGCACAACAAACTTCAGAAAATCTAATCGTAAAAAACAATCGAAAAAGGTAAGGGGACTGTAGGTATCAGTTATTACTCTTTTTTCGGGAAAAAGACAACTGCCAGCGTGAACTGTAGATACCATTTTTTTTTATTTTTTCGGGAAAAGAGCAACTGCAAAGGGCGCGTGTGATTTTTTTTATTCTTTAGCGTGTAGTTTATTAAAATAGAGGGCGCGTGTGGCTTATTAAAACAAAGGGCTAATAAATGATATTAAAAACAGTCAAAGTGTTACTTTTGTCCAAAATGAGAAACGTGGGCCATTATTGTCCATTACTTTTTAAAAAAACTACGTGATGTCTTTTTGCCCACAATTATTTATCTCATTATTTATACCACAATGATAGAATAAGTTATCCCATATCATGTTGGTATAACTTATTCAGAATAATTAATTTTGAGATAACGTATTCCCAACCAAACGAACTCTAAGTGTGTATATATGCATGTACATATACTTTTATGTTTCATCACTCTCTTATTACATCCATTTCATATTACTTGACTTTTGTCGACATTACGCAACCCTTAAAAAAATTTCAATTAGAGGTGCATTTTACTGAAATAACTTTATTAATGATACTTTGAAATTTTAAGTTTGACTATACTACTATTTTATGTAATTATCTAATACTAAGGGTAGAGAAAAAATATAATACAATTCTTTTGATTTCATGAATTTAGATAAATAAATTAAAATAACTATTTTTAGTATGAATGTCACGTAATAAGAAACAGACTAATATCTGTTGCCCACATAAATAAATAAGTTGTGATTTTCATTAATGGAGTATTACAGAAATTACAATTTAAAATTTAAATAAATATAATCTTTTAAATTTTGGCCTTATTTTTATTAATTATTTTATATTTCTTACATTGAAATATATTTATAAAGTTATTATTATCTATTATTTTCACATATATAAAAATAAATATTAAAGTTTTGATTAATATTATTATTTTTTTATTATGTTAATTTACTTCATTATAAAACATCATTAGCTTATATACTTAATTAATATTTCTCACCTTTTCTGCCCAGAAGATAATGCTTATTTTTTTTTATGAAAAGTTTCTACATGAATTTAAAAAAATAAAAATATGATGATTTTAAAGAAATTAAAAAAAAGAGAAAAATTAATGGTGAAAAAGTACAATATGTTGGGATCGAAATCAAGAAGGCTTCATCTGGAAGCTTAAAATTTGCAAACCATAGAGGCAATAAATCAGACGATACAGAAGAACATACTAAAAACATAGTATTGATAAAATTTGGTCAAGCAATCTACATATTGAAAACTAATATAAAAAAGTATAAAAAAACTATTAGGAGAAAATCTCTTCCTAAACAAGACTCGTAAACGATTACATTGTAGATGCTATTGTGTTATGACTTGAGAAGAGAGATCTCCTAGAGTTACAAAACCTTTTCTCTAAGAAAGAACAAACCCAATAGAAATCTAATAGAAAAGAAATCTTTTCCAACAAGAAAACATTTTCCACAAAGAAATTCTTTCCGAAGTACAACACAATTATGATAGCATTCAAATAAAGTAGAAAATCAGAAAAAATCCTAACATAATAAACATTTTAAAAATTCAATTAGGATAAAGAAAAAGCATGACTATTGCTCAAAATTGGAAAGGAGGGGAGGGATGAGGTTGATTATTAAGGCAAAATTGGGGAGAGAAAATCAATCACCCAACATTAATTTATTTGGACTGAAGAAAATAATAGTGCATTGAATTGATTATTGCACATCAACTATAGTAGTGATAAATATCCAAGTAACAATATTCAGTTACTTTTGCAATCATACACTTCCTCGTTTAAAAAGGAATGATATATTTTTCTTTTTAGTCCATTTTAAAAAGAATGATTTTTTTTTTAACAACTTTTTAATTTTAATTTTTCATATGATATGTTTAAGATCATAAGATTGAAGGACATTTTAGTACATTTGACATATTTTTAATTTAAAATCACAATATTCAAAAGTCTTTTTTATTTTTTTAAACTTCGTGCCAAGTCAAATTAGATCATTCTTTTTTGAAACGGATGGAGTATATACTACTCCCTTAGTCCATTAAATAAAAGTAGATGTTAATCATTTACTTTACAATTTGAAAAATCAGAAAATTATTTATTATTTAACATCTAACAAGAGATAACTTATTAATACCTATTTACCTTTTATAATTAAGTATTATTCACATTTTAATATTTAAATGATTCATAACAATTAAAATTGATACAGTAAAATTAAGATTTGTTTGCTTTTTAAAGGATGTGCCCAATTAAAGAAGGTGAAGTAAACATGGACAACGAAATATCCCACTATTTAGTATATTATTATGATAAATAATACTTGGTAACTGGCCTTATCCACAGAATTATGCATTTTATACCCTTTGATGTTAATTTTTTAAACTGTACGTTAATTTTTATTTTTGTCGTGAAGGAGGGGGAATTATTTAGTTATATATGTTTCTTATCCAAAGGGCATCTTTCTAGTTGTTGATAATAATGTATGCTAATAAGAAATAAAATGGTGATGAGTTGGGAAGCAAACAAGAGGTAATATTGATATGAGAGCTCCTTTTCTCCCCCTTTAAAGAGAGCTAGCTGATATGAGGAAGAGAGAGAAATTAAAGAGGTAAAAAAAGAAAAGAGAAGAAAGGAAGAGAAAGAAAGAAAGAAAAGAATGGTATCGAGGGAGCAGAAAAGAGCTGCAGTACTGCATGAGAAGTTGCAACTTCTTCGATCAATCACTAAATCTCATGCTGTAATTCTCTGCTACCTCTTTTCAATCCATTCTACATATACATATATTATTTATACAACAACAATATTGTCTATATGTCACGTAAATTAAAATTCTAGTCTCCGGCCTCTTCTTCTCATTTTCCCTAATTACAGAAAGAAATACTTTCCTCATCTGCCCCCCTCTCTCTCACACACACACCTTACAGAGACTAAAAAGGGAATTAAACATACATGACATGACGTTTGTTCTTCTATGCAGACATGATTCATTTTCGAATGCTTTTTCTAGTAGTAAATAGGCGAATGAATGAATATGTATACAAGTAGCAAACGAACTTAAGAGTTTTCTAATTAATTTTACCCTCTCAATTGTAAATTTGCTTCGTTAAATTAATTTGTTGCAATTTCCATATGTGACTAATTGTCATTTTCATCATGGCATGTAGATTAGTGAAAGCTCAATCATATTAGATGCGTCAAAGTATATTCAAGAATTGAAACACAAAGTGGAAAGGCTGAATCAAGATATAACTACCACTACGTCTCAAAGTAATTCAAACAACAAGACTTCATCGCCCGTAAGTATATATTACTCCTTTCCTTTGGTTCTCTACTTAATCAGTATTATAATTTATAGAAATAACTTTTGGCAACATTCAATAGTGATTCTCTATTTATTATTTTACAGCAAATTGAAGTGGAAACCCTGGAAAAAGGTTTCTTGGTGAATGTATATTCAGAAAGAAGTTGCCCTGGCTTACTTGTTGCCATATTAGAAGTTATTGAGGACCTTGGCCTTAACGTGCTCGAAGCTAGGGTTTCTTGCACTGATACCTTTCGATTACAAGCATTTGGAGGAGAGGTAATTATCATGTATTACTATTCAATTTATAACCCTTTAGCTTCTTCTTCTGTTCTTTAAAAAAGGAAAAACGTTGTCCATGTATTATACAAAGAACTGTGTAAATATTTCATTTCTTTCTTTGGTGAGCGTTCTCTTCTTTCATGTGACATGTCTTTGACTAATTAATCAGTTATTTCTTGCATCGAGCTAACCAAAATTCGTTAATTTCTTGTAGAATGAAGAAGCCATCATTAATGCCCAAGTGGTGACACAGGCAGTTTTTGAAGCTATTAAGAGCTGGAGTGAAAGCAACGAGCAAGGCTAATTAATCAATCAATGCAGTTTAATTAGCTATCATACGTACAATGATCTCTCTCTCGTTTTTCTCTTTAATTTTAACTTTCACCTCATCTTCCTAGCTAGCTATGATAGTTATATTAATCGATAAGGAATTATTGGCTAGCCATTAATTCATCAATATTATAGTAATGATCAAAGATCATTCATTTTGCCCAGTCAAATGACTCTCCAGGGTTTTGTTTTCACGTAAGGGAAACAATTTCGAAGAAAGAAAGCTACTCTTTAATTGTTCTGTATACTTTGAAGTTTATCCAAAAGTTTGCTTCTCTGTGCTTAATTTGGGTAATTTTAGCCTACAATGTTTATTCTTCGAAGTAGTACGTACCCCCTATGTCAGTTTATTGAAATCCAGTCTCCAGGAAAGTGGGAAAGGCCTTCTACTTATGGGTATTCATTCCTTAATTAATTAAATTACTTAAAAGGGCGTGCTTAATTTAAGCAGAGCAAACTTAAAAATTAATTGTTTAATTGGTTTAAAATGTTTATGAGTTGAGGTAGGTGCTATATATCCTTGTCTGAGGTACATTAGAAGACAATTTGAAGTGTGTGATGCATGTATGTGATTAAGACACTTCCTGGTGTTTCTATTTGTTATATACAATAATTTAAGATTCTGAGTGAATAACAGATATACAAAATAATTAATGCCATCACAAAAACTGGCCATTTTACCAACTTTCTCCTGACAATTTTGTTTGAGAAACGCAAAATCTACATTTTATGAAGTACAGTTGGGCCATTCTTGCTAGCCTAATACCAGTGATGAATGCCAAAAGGTAATCTTTTACATTCAGAAAATGGAACCCTAAGTAAAAGAAATATCTTTTTGGGTGTGTTTGGTACGAACGAAAATGTTTTCATAAAAAATATTTTCCTACAAAATATTTTTATAAAAAAAGAAGTTAGTTTCTTACTTATTTTTTTATATTTGGTTGGTGCCGAAAATAGCAAAAAAGTATTAAGAACTAAAGACGGATTGCTAACAAGATACTGTAAAATAATTGGACATAAATATCCAGACCACCAATGTTCGAGGTGCAATGGAGAAGATAATATTATTCCAGAGGTACATCTAGAATAAAGAAGATAAAATGCCAGCTGGAAAGATAAGATAAAGAGCAATAATGGAGCAGATACAGAGCAATAATGGAACAGATACGACAAAACCAACGGAGACAAGATACTGTACAAAAACAGAATTATTGTACATTATGTAACAAAAGTCTCAAAAACCCTAACACATATAATTCTATAGATTTCCAATATGAAGAAAAGGTATTCTAATATTTAAGTACAGTAGACACATATTAATAACTAATTAAGGACAAAGTTATACGTGTATCAAGTGTTAATTAATAATAAAAGTATATAAAAAAATTATTGTGTGCACGTAACATTACTAAGTACAAAAAATCATGTAAAATTTTGAATATAAAAATATAACGACCCTCCCAGTCGTTTGTGAAATTTTCTCGTCTTCTCTATTTTAGTTCTTTTCATGGTTTGTATACGTGAATTAAGACTTACGAGATGAGTACCGATTTTGAGGTGTTCGAAAGAAATTTAAGTCATTAATTAGGTTCTTGAATTTTAATAAAGTTAGGTTTGATCACGGTTAATCTTCGATCAGGATGGTCCCAGATTAGTATTTTAGCAATTCCAATATATTCAGAATGTACTTTAAAGTCAGTTTACATATTTGATTTATTTTTATGGAGTTTCAAAATTTTTTTGAGGATTTATTAAAAGTTTTGAATATTTTAAAAAATTAATCTAAGTAGTCATAATAGGTCAAAACTGTAATTTTTCCATCTCAAACAACCCACATTCAATATTAATTAAAGTTATAGGTTAACCCTTCGGTCCATAATAGAAAAAATACGTAGATTTTGAGAAAAGTTTGAACTTGTGCGCGTCCTTGACATTAGTATCTCAGATGAGAAATCCAATGCCTTAAATTCGAGTAAGTTCATCCATGATTACTTAGCTTTGTGTCTATTACGCAAAAATCACTTTTCTTTCATTTATTACAGAAAAGTCATTTTACTTTGCTCCGGCCATCACAAGAGTCACTATGACCGAATTTTACAATAATCCCACCGAAAAATGATGTGACAACCTTAATTAGTTCTTAATTTTAGTTTAAGAGAATATAATATACTATCCATATCTCGATCCTTTTTATATGTGTCTAACCCAATTTTTCTTATGGATTATATAACGAAAAAATATCAATTTATTAATAGATTAGGCTACCTAGTGAAGACTGTTTTCATAAAAAATAATTTGATTGATATTTTTATGAAATATTTCATTATATTGCATTCATCTACCAAAATGATGCATCGAAAAAGAGTAATAAACAAGATAAATTCTTCAAAATACATAAACAAAAATGCGTGTATAATATCTTTTTTGAAAGATTATTTTAATTCCTTGAAGATAAATCGACATGCTAAAGAAAATTTTAAAATATTTTTTTTTAATTTTTTCATCGAATAATAAGTATTGTCAAAATGTGTACACATAATGTTATTGACAGTTGTGTTAATAAAAGTCATAAAATATAAGTAATTTAATAGATAGAATAAATTATTGAATATTTAATTTTTATATTTATCAATTAAATTAATTAAACAATATATATTATCAGAAACTGAATATCATAGTGAAGACTTCTAAGAGAATTAACCAATTAGTCAAATAATTAAAAGCACAAACACAAATATAATAAATAGAGTAGTTTATCATATTATTACAATATACCGAATGCAAAGGCTCAAGTGACAAGAAAAGAAATGTATGAAAAAAAATAATTTTATCAACTACATATCACAATTTTAGAAGGGGAAAAGTAATTTTATCAATAACATGTCACAATTTTAGATGGAGAAAACTCATTTTATCAACTGCATGTCACAATTTTAGATGAGAAAAGTAATTTACCAACCACATGTCACAATTTTAGAGGAGTTTTAAAAAATTAAAATTACCAAAATCTTATCAATTACATGTCATAATTTTAGAGGAGAAAAATAATTTACCAACACATATCTCAATTTTAGAGGAATTTATGAAATTAAAACTACCATAGTGCCATCGTGAGGACTACCAAATTTTGGTATCTTCTCTTATATATAAGTATAATTTTAGTTTCATAAAATATCAATCATTTTTTTTTTTTTTATGAAAATAGTCTTCACTAGGTAGCCTAATCTATTACAAAATTGGTATTCTTCCATTATATAATCCATAAGAAAAATTGGATTAGGCACATATAAAAATGATCAAGATATTATAATATCTTAAATTGAAATTAAGAACTAATTAAGGTTGCCACATTATTTTTCTGGTGGAATTATTGTAAAATTTGGTCATAATAATTTTTATGATGGTTGAAGTAAAGTAAAATAACTTTTATATAATGAACAAAAGAAAAATAACTTTTATGTAATAGATGCAAAATTAAATGACCAAGCATGAAATTTACTCCATTAAATTCATTAGTACTCCTAAATGTAAATCTCTTAACATCACCTAATACACTAGTGCATGTCGTTAGGTAAATTAGAAGTTAGGCAGGAACATTTTCTTGGACGAATGAAGTTAGGAAGTGAAATATTATTAATCAATTATTTTTATAATGATGACCTAATGATTTAACAATAAGAAATTAATAAAATAATGACCAGTTGTTTGTGGAATAATGGTTTCCTATATATCATATAAAGTACTCCAGTTTTTATTTTCCTTCATGTTTAGCTTTAGATTATCAGATTCTGATTAGTCACGATTTTAATAATTTAGGTGTTAAATTTAGAGTTTTTACATTAAAAATTCTTAATTTGGGGTGGAATAAAGATTCATTTTAGCTGAAATTCAACGTACTAGTTCATGTTTTTAGGGGGGTTATGTATTTGAATAGATTTTGATCATTTAGAAACTTTACGCAAGGGCAAGACCCTTGCAAAGTAGCTTGCATTTGATTTCTTCAGTTGATGTAGGATATGATTTAATTAGAGTTTAGACTTGATTGAGTTGTGTGTATGCTCCTAAATTGGATAGTTGTGTGTATGCTCCTAAATGGTATGCTTGTTGATTGGTCTTCAGATATACTTGAATTTGATAATATTTGGATTGTTGACACTTGTATGAATAATTATTGAAAATTGAACTTGATCGAATTATCTTATCATTTTAAGTGCACTTGTGAATTTGTTAAAATTTATATAACATGGTTATGGAGGATCGAGTACCACGTCGGTACAGATGTGGATATTGATATTACTTATTTATGGAGGATCGGCTACCACATCGGTACAAAACATGGACTTAGCTTGTTCATGCATGACTAGTTGGGCAAAAATAAGTCCCTTAGAATGTGCATGTAGATTAGTGTTGATTTAAAGAGGTCATGTGGTTTAATAAGATGATAACGAGCTAATGGTGTTCTAACTGTGAGGTTTAGAAGGACATAGTTGTTATTTATGACATTATTGTTGATTCTGTAGATGTTTATAGTATGATTGATATTCTTGATAGTTACGTGGCTTGTATGTAAGCATTGTTTGGTCCGTCATTGATGTATTCTCTAATTTATTGAATACTTGTTGTATGTTGATGCCCGTCTACTTATTATTTGATTTATGTTGTATACATGCTATTAAACTGAATTGACCTATGATACCTACCAGTACATAGTGGCTTGTACTGATACAATCCTGTACTCTTCTTCTGTTGAGTGCAAAAAGTGTTCTAGAGGCTTAGACATGACCTCATCTCTAGCTTTGATAGTTGATTTCAATTATAGGATGAACACTCCATCTCCAGGCTACCATGGATCATCATATTAGTTTTTGTCTATCTTTCGGGCAATGAGACAATCTTTATTTTTCTTTATTTTGGATATCTCTTTTAGACATGTGATAACACTCAACTCACTTCCATAATTGAGGGACCGCTGTCAAGTAACCCAATGTAAATTGGGATCGAATCTTGCGGAGTGAATGCTATAGATTTCCATCCTATAGGTACGCAAGTTACTATAAGGTTACTCGGAATACTAATGGAACAACATGCATAAGTAAATGGGAGGATTTGCTTAAAAATTCTTCAACAAATTCTGACTAGTACGTGTTGAATGCTATCTTTAGTTTGAATTCAAGATTTGGAGGAATCTTGGGATTATGTATCCTTAGATGTGGAGCACGTCGGACAATGTTGGTTTATCATGAAATTTCGTTGTCAATTAATAGATAGGCTAAGTCGAAGGTCATTGGGGTCAATCTTTCGATAAAACCCCAATGATTTCACCCATTGACCCTTTCGAGCACCTAACAAGTGTGGAGTTTATATAGCCACCCAAAATCTCAACCAAGTATTCCTATTTCTAGGACGATGCTCTTGACATGATTTATACTCCCTAAACACTTATTTCTAAGATTGCAAAAAGTAGTAAACTATAGGCTTAGTTGTTCATCATTGCTTTGTCCCCAGATAATCCTCTTTCGAGGATGTCATGGGTTACTTAATATTCGCCTAAATCCTTCTTTCGACGATGACAAAGGGTTTCTAGAGCTTGGAGCTTTCACCCATCAAACCCATTTGGATATTTGGAGTTTTCACCTATTAAATTCCAACACATAAGCTCAAGCAATGGTGAAATCCATACTCAACAACTAGACTCGATGCAAACACAACAACACCCACACATAATCACACTCTAGTTCAACATAATCCCAAGACTAAAAAAATTAGCTACTCATTAGATAAAGGGAAAAAGTTGCCAAGTAACGCATCCATGGAATTCATACTAAGAGAGGATGAAATAATCTTTAATTTCACAATCCAATTTCACTAGTTTCTCCTTAGAAACAAAAATCACAATGATAGAAAAGCTATCTAAAGTTCTCTTTTTCTCCCCCCTAAATTCAAGGGTTTCCTTCTCTCCTCTAGAGTGTTTTTAAATCTCCATCTAAATCTTGACTCAGCTGCAAAAATTACCAAACTTCCCTTCCTTCATTTAGCCCGCTATGCCATGGTCGCGAGGCTTACCTGCGATCGCAATTATGACTGAGTGATTGTGTAATGTTGGCCAACTTGCTTGATTTGCGATCGCATACATCAGACCGCGATCGCATTAACAGAGGCTAAATAGGTTCTCTTCTTGGAAGATAGAGATCCCGGTGATCTGCCCGCGAGCGCAATACCCGAGGTCCTTTCGACTGTGAGTATTTAGCTGTAGTTCTTCTGCTTCCTTTTGATCATTTCAAGCTTTAATCCACTTTTTTTGTATCTTTTCAACTCTATACCTGCAAAGAGTGGATATTAGTGCACTTACTCACACTTAGGTCACATTAAATCAGTTAAATCAAGGCAAAGTGTATAAATGTTGGATTTAAATGAATGGTAAAATTAACACTCATCAACACCCTCAACTTAGAGCATTTGCTTGTCCCCAAGCAACACCACCTCTTACCATGAGATACAATTATCTATGCCCAAATTTTATGCCTTAAAGGCATTATCGACTTTAACTTGAATCGCAACTGCAAGTAGCTTATTGGACATGTGCTAAACTAATTTCACAACACCCTTTATTATAAAATACAATACTCAAGGAATTCATAAGACTTTAAAGAGCAATCAAGCAACCAAGACCAATACTCTAGAAGTGACTCACCTTTTGACTAACACTAAACCATACTTAATTTGCCTCATTTTCCGAGGGGGAAGGGTGAAAAAAGTTACTTACGTCAACTTGATTTCATGCAATCCTCACAATAAAGAGAATTTTTACACACCAAAATACCGAATATGCAACATGGAAATTTAAACGCAAGAACTCTCCCCTCACAAAAGAAATCTCAATGCAACCGGTGTCATGCCTTAGGCTTGCCCCTATTTTCAATCACCATTACAAATAAAGTAACTGGTCAGAGATCCCAAAGGACTTTCTATGCTTGTAATGTTGGTTCGGTTTTGGGTAGTATATCTGATGTTGGGTGTATTTATGCATTCTAGCATCACTATTCTAGCTTTTTAACCTTGTTTTGAGGATGATTCATGTGATATATGGGTGGATAATGATATAAATGTGTATCATAGTGTTAAATCATGTGTTTATGATGTTCAAAGTGATTTTTAAAAAAGTTTGTAC